>NC_041360.1:5042675-5232675 GCF_900634415.1 Cottoperca gobio | reverse complement strand
TCAACTCACTGTGCACTGCAACAGCAACATTAGGGATTTAACTGGTGAACATAGGTTCAGCTTTTAGCAGATAAAGAGCAAGATTCTTCCCTTTAGATTTGGGGGAGACCAAACCAGAGTTAAAACAAGAGTGAATATTGGACTTTGATTTGTGAGTTTGACACACACTCATCCTGTTGTTGCTCCATGTGTTCAGCCAAATGGTAACTAAAACGTTTGGCTCAGCAACTTCACCACAATACGTCAAACTTGGGATTTTTCTGGTGCTTTTGTAGTTATGACCCCAAGTGACAAAGACAATAAAGATTAAGGCTTTCACTGCCCAGTTACTCAACTTGTTATACCAGAATTTATTTTATATTTGGACTACCAGATAACATGACATTTGTTTTTTTAAATCTCACATCATTAGACAACACAATGAGCCATGTTCTGTACCGACTCAGTGAAAAAGACATGTACCTCATGGATTGTCTTGCAATTAAACAACATCTAAATCATACTCATTTCGTGTTACATAGTTACTACTTTGAGACAACCTAGTAGTAGTCCACTAGTTATATTAGTAATCAAGTAAAATATCCTAAAAGCAAAGAACTACATAGTTTGACATGGTGCTACAGGCCAAAAAGGAAGACAACCACTGTTGTACTGTAAGTGTGCTGCTTATTGTAACCTATGTGTTCTCCTTCTCCCACTGCTGCGGTCGCGGCACTGTAAACCATACTGTAGTCATCCATCTATTATTGCAGCCCAAGGAGAAATGTGCAAATTCTCCCTGAATTAATGAAGGGGTTCTTTTTTCTTTTTCTGGAATAATTTAGGTTTTGAGATTCCTTGAGCATTGAAAAAGAAGGAGAGGGAGCAGGAGAGAGGAAAAGAGGGAGGAGGGGTGAGTATAGGGAAGAGATACAGGGATGGTGAAGGAGGAGGAACCCTATGAGTTGGAGAGAAGAGATGTAAAGGGGAGGAAATAAGAGAGGGGAAATATAGGGACAGTGAGATTGTAGGAGAAAAGGAAGAAGCGAGAAGGCGGCAGAGAGCTGCAGAGCCTTGAGATGTCAAACACAAGAACTGGGGCAACGGAGAGAAGTGAGTAAGCAAGGCCCGAGGAAAGACAGAATGAGGAAGTGTGTAGAGAGATGAGGGGTCGAGAATGAGAGAAGGTGTGCGAAGAAGACCTTAATGTGGTATTTCCCAGTTCCCATGGTAACACTAGACTTATCCCACTACCCCCCTTTCCTCTACAGCACATACTCACGCGGCTTTTTGTTACTCCCATTTTCATACTCCGTAGGGTAACATAGCACACTACAGCAGGCTGAACTCACACGCACGTTTACCACATATAGTACAGTATGTGTCCTTGACAGATGGTGAGGATCTCTGCATATTTTATACAGTAGTCAGTGCAAAGCCTCACTCTGGGGTTTGCATACAGATGTGATGAGTGAAGAGGACATAAGTTGTTAAATTATTTACATTTGACATACTTGCAGCTCCCTTACATTTGCCGGTATATGTCCTTACCATCGTACTTCAAGTTTTTGTGTGGCCGTCCCACTGAGCGTGAGATTTCTGACTTTGCTGCCCCCCAGAGGATGTATTAATAATTACTCTGCGTGAGACACACAGACACATTCACAATTGTTCACTGGCATAGAAACTATCACCGTCATTTTAAGGATGCTACACACACATTTATTTTACACATGGTGGATTTTAATGAGCAAATAAACAAAAAGCAAAATGTGTCTTTAGCAGATCGCTGCCTGCTGTGCTCCAACACTTAATTGTCATTTTAGTTCAATCCGGAAAGAGACATTGATGGTTCTGAAATCGATATTCAGAGCATTAATAAAGCAGCAAACAACTATTTGCTATGTACTACTATAGTGTAGTAATGGCACCCTGAGCAGAGAATGAAGTCGCCCGCCATCTGTGTGTGTTGTATTCCAAGCTTCTTTGTGATTTGCTTAGAATAGCTGCGTGTGCATGTTAGTGCATGTGCGTCCTCTGTGTGGCTAGCTAATAGTTGCCGCTCTGCACTGCGCTCATACGACGGTTATGGCTGATAACGCCAACCCGACACAACGTTGTCACAGAGTCGTAACGGCCAGCCTCCGGTTCCCCCTCTGTCAGCACTATTGCCATTGTTTGCACTTTGGCTGTTAGCAACGTTAGCTGCTAGCCGCCAGCTCATGTTAAGATGTAGTTCATTTTTTGAAAACATTTGGTGTTGACTGTGTCATATGTCTGTGACATGTATAGGGATAGAGCTCTATAAATAGCAGCCAATCAGAGATACCGCTAGGGAGCCACAGATTGACACTGGTGGGTTTGAGGAGCGGCGAAGATGCAAAGCGGCATAGACTGCAATCACAGCTGATAGAGACAAAACAGGGGAGAGGTTTAGATATTCTTGCTATGACCACTGGATGATACGAAAGCATGTGCACAGAACCTAGTGAAATCATTGGGTAATAGTTGAGTGTGATGACTCAATACGCTGACAGCAGTCTTCCTATTTGAACTTTTGGTTTAAAGCTGCACAACTTTTCTCCAATATTGTCAGTGTAAATAAGAGCTTTTGATGATATTGTTCAATGCTGATTTTTTGTGAAGTCAGAATCCTGATGTGAAAATGTTAACAGGACTCATCTCTAGTTGTCATCAACAGCAAAATATTTAATTTTCAAGATAGAAAAAACAGGGAGGAAGAATGCTCAAGGAGTCCAGGAAAAAACAGGAATCAATAATATTTATACAAGCCTATGAACAAGGCTCCACTAATCTTTATGACATGGTGAAAGTCAGCCATTTGTCCAATCAAACAGACTTGTAGAGTCAATAGTGTCCAATAAACACAGACACACTCTGCATGCAATCATTTTCTGGCTCTATAAATGCAAGAAGAAGCACCATGATATATGTTCCTGCGGACAACACACATTCACACGTCCTGAACAGATGCTGACAGAGCACTTCTATTATGTCACGTATATATTGAAAGCTCAAGGCAGTTCATAAAGAATATAAAGTGATGAGCTGCAGACTTCTGACACGAGTCTGTGCATATTTAAAAACTTTTAATTCACTTCTCTATATTTTAAAGCTGTGCCCACCTCTGTAACTCCACATGTCTTGCCTGTATCTATTTAATCTATAATTACACATTGTTGCTTTCAATCTATATGTAATAATTGTGATTACATTGTTTCCCCCACCAAACCCCAGAGCTATAGGTGTGGCATTGGACTTGAATCAGACTTTTAATGCATATGTTACAAAAAAAAGAAGGAAAATGCTAGAGACCATTTTTATTTGGTGGCTGACCAAAAATGTATCTGGCTGGGTGGAGCTGCTGGAAGAATATAGCCAGGATCTCTGAATTTAATCCTGGCTAGGGCCCTGAATGTGTACTTTACCTGAACACTTACCAAAATCAACTGATTACATTTTTAAAAGTATAATTTCTGACCAAGTGTACTTAACAGATGAGTTTGACATTTGATCTCAGCCTAGTTAACCAGGAGACGGTACATTTATTTTAGCCAGCAGATGGTTTAATTGAGCATATACACTGGAAGCCAGGAAACGTCTATCCTGGCTCTGTCCTAAGGTAACACAATCCACCTACCAGTACCTCTAAAGCAGGGGTGGAGAACCTCCAGTTTCCGGGCCGTATACGGCCCGCGAGACCATTTGATCCGGCCCTCGAGGTAATTTGTAAAACACACGCAAAAAAAATCCACTAGCAAAATGATTAAATGAAATAATCTCGAGCGTCATTACTGCACGAAACATGCCGAACTGCACGAGCTGACAGGACGAGTGCGTTTGGAGAAAGTTAACGCTCTTCGGCGGAGTTTGGCCCAACAAGCAGCTCTCTGCAGAGCGTAACATGAAAACATGGACAGATAGAGAGGTAGACCACCACACCAAGAACAGACTATTCCACCACTGCTGTGCAGTTATCACTGCCATGTGCAATACTCACTTTATTTTCTATCAACCTCTTGGTACTTATATTAGTTTTTATTCTATTTAATTATTGTGTACTGCCTTTTTACTTCATATGTTGCGGTGACGACAAGATGTCAGGCTCCTCGTTTCCAGTCTTTATGCAAAGCTAAGATCATTTCTCCTGTCTCCATGTTCTTATTTAACATACACACATGAGAGTGATGTCAATCTCCTCGTCTAAGTCTTGGCAAAAAAGCAAATAAGTTTATTTCCCAAAATTACAAACTATTCCTATACATGAAAACCTTGTCATAGCAATATCTATGCTTCTGATTGATTAGATTAGCACTGTCTTTGTAATTTGATCACTCAGTTAGCTTTTTCATTTGATTAGTCTGGGTTTCTTTTTCAGCTGCTAAATTGTCTCAAGACAAAGATGTTAATGATGTTGTTTGCCCCGACTGTTACTGCCAGTTTCTGAACTGCAGTGTGAAAAAGGACTGGGATGTATGAAAAGGTCATGTGGCCTGTTGTCTTCATGGATGTACCTTTGATGCTGACCATTAAAACTGAGGTTAGCTGTGCGGTGCAAACACAGTTAGAGGCTCATGATTTATCACCTGCGGGGCCACAGTGTCAGAGGGGAGCAGATGTAATCGTACTGATTCGGTCAGGGAGCCAGGATGGTTAATGGAGTGGTAGTGATTAGATTAACAAAGGCTGCTGGGCAATGTAGTGTTTCTAATTGAGTTGGTAGAATGTCTGTGTGTATTGCGTGTGTTCATGTCTTAAGGTAGTCAGTGCAGCATTTATAAGCCTGTCAGGTTCTATCACTTTTATGGGGGCTTCAGGCCCATGCATTCTTTCCCTCATAAATCACATACACACATACAACATGTATCTTTACGGACGAACAACCAGGTGTTCATTCTTGCAGTTTAATGTTGCAGTAATGCAACAAATTGAAGATAATGGCAGCCGATAAACACTGATGTCGAGAGATAAACAGTCATTACATGCCAATAAAACAGACTTAGGCACATTTACGTACAAGTGGATGCAGATTTGTTGAATACGTGGGGCCTGCATGTGTACGAGCTCAAAGAGCCGCTGCTAATATCTGCTAAATATAGAGAGCTCACTTATTAGAATGTTTTACAACAGCTTTGTTCTAGTTACACAACAGCTGCATCATTTCATATGTAATATATGTCCCGATAATAGTAACAACACTTCCTGTGTCTGCAGTTACTGTCATGTCAAGGTAACCAGAGAGAGAGAGAGAGCAGTGATTTCCATACAGATAAATAGGATTTAATCAAATTTGTATTCTACAGGAGACCCAGAATGAAGACGGAGAGATGCACAGGGAGGAGTAGAGTGGGGGAAAGTATTAGTGTGAGGTAGAAATGGCAGAGGAAGATAAGACCAAGACAAATCTATCACTTAGTAGTTTTGACAAATCGCAAAACAAGTGGCTAAATACTAAATAAATATTCAGGGTATAATGCTATTAAACAACGCCTCTTGAAACTGCCATGACAACAGGACACACTGTGAATGATGTTGTTTGCAACCAAACAGGAGCGTCTGCACTTCGTACATTTTAAGGCACAGTGTACATCGTTGTTTTACTTTTTTATCTGGGTTGATTTCATTTATTTTTTATGCAATTGCTATTGACGATTGTAATCTACAGTGTTTGAACCTTTAGTATCGGCTCAGCTCACTTGGAACCTCGGCAGAGGTGATACTTAAAAAAGTACAAGGTACTATCCACAACTTTTCAGAATGGAAAACCAAAAAAGAGCGAGTCAAGTTGAGTAAGTTAAGTAACTTCAAAGTGGTGTCCTCTACCATCGTTACGCAGATGACACCTAGCTATTTGTCTAATCTAGTCTTAAGAATTGAAAACAAAACTCTGGATGGCCTTTCAACTGACAACTAATAAGACTCACTTCATCAAGACCCCACAAATCTTCAAGTTCCAGGCTTAAGACAACATTTGATCATGCTTTAACTGTTTTAGTTTCAATACTGCGAAACAAATTCCTCTTCAGTTTCTGATCAGCTGACTCATTACCAGCAGTGAAAGTGGCTGGCACTGAGTCAGGTACAGGTGTGAAGTTGAGATCATAATGATGGCGAGGTTGAAGATGGGTGTGGTCTGAGCCAGGGTGCAAGAAGTAGGGGAGTAAGAAGTGGGGAAGGGGCCCACTTTACTTCCCTGGCCCAATTTAGCTTTATAGTTGTGTAATCCCATCGCAAGATGGTCTCTAGTTTTAAAATGCACACTTGTATTGGCATTTTTACAAATTAAAAAAAAAATGTTTTACTCCAATGGTATTTTGCTTAATTACTTTACACTGCTGGAGGCCTCTCTAGGATTGTCATGTCATTACGGATAATGTTGCAAATCACTATCAGTGAAGAAGAAGACATGACAGGATAAGAGAAAGTAGCTGTAACAAGAAAATCAATTCTAACAGTTAAAAGTCAATTGCATTAAGGGATTGGCTTTTAGAAACAGAATAAGATTATTTAAGGATTATTTTATACATCGCGTGTGTGAATAAGCATGCGTGTACATGTGATATTTTAGTGTGTATGTGAGTGTGTGTGAATGTGTGTTGTGAAGTCTCAGTGAGACACTGCTGGAGTTATCTAGGTCATAGTGGATTAATTTTTAATTGTACTGTATCGAGCTACAGTAACAAAGGCACATAAAAAGCTGAAGAGAGCAGCTAATCTTATCAGATCAAAACCAGTGCAACAGCACTTCTTTGGTTCTTCTTCGTATAAGTGGGATTTTGTACAAATAATTGCAAATGATTGTCCATGCTCTAATTGTACAGCACAACTTCAACCACTTCTAGCTCCTGTACAGAAAGTTAAGATAGACAAATAAATGTTGCAAAAATGAATCTCTCTCCCACACACAAACACATAAAGGTCACTAGAAATGTTATAGTTACATTTTATGCGTCATAGATTGCTGGGGACCCAGTACATCCAAACAATCCTATAGGCTGTGTGAAATTATGAATATTTTTTACCTGCAGGAGACAGGGACTGTGGGAGAACACTCCCGCGTGCCCTTCCTTTGCAATTCAGCCTCAGACAGATTGCTAGTAGCTGTAGGGGATGCATAACACTTACGCCACAGATGAATAAAGGAATTGCAGTTGTATCACAAAGTTTCTGGTAACCAATGCTATCATAAAGCTGCTGTGGTACCTTGACAACAGAAAGTAATCTTCACATGCAACTAAAACACTGTAGCGAATAGCTAAATGCTAATGGCAGCAAGCTAACATCCTAAAGTCCTGTGTTCTTGATCCCATCCATCCATCTTCCCCTACCTCCACCCTCTGTGGATGTTGTACTACGTCACCAACGTTCACTGTGACAGACACATTTATTAAAGACTCTTAAAAAGGAGTAATATCAGCCAATAGCGACAAACAAAAAGTCAAGTAAAGCTTCATTGAACCTTCTATATGATTATATATCTGTATACAAGCATATGTATATCTGTCTGCTTGTAACAAACACAATGGCTGTACACTAATATAAAAATGTAAGCACAAAATTGACCTCCCATCTGTCTCTCTCTCTCTCTCTCTCTCTCTCTCTCTCTCTCTCTCTCTCTCTCTCTCTCTCTCTCTCTCTCTCTCTCTCTCTCTCTCTCTCTCTCTCTCTCTCTCTCTCTCTCTCTTCCTCTGCAGTCCTTGCTGTTGATTCGTCAGGAGATGGTGGTTTCCCAGAAGAAGCTCGGCGACTTTTGCGAGGCTCTGAAGCAGTACCTGAAGAATGTCTCCACTCAGAGAGACTGCTTTCAGTAAGTCTCACTACAGCATCAACATACACTTAATCATTTTAAATATTTATTCTGCTCCATTTTCAGTGTCAGGACCTCACTGTTGTCTCACTTTATATTTGTGGTACCTAACATATTCCCTCCTCTGGCCGTGGATTGTGGCAGTATTGTTTAGTGTTCATGCAGACACACAAAACAACTTTTCCAGTGAAGGTTTGAGTGGGTATTTCATCATTATCTTACCAAAAGCTGAAAACGCCGGCTGAACTCCCAGGTGGTTCGGATCAGGGAAATACTAATATCATTCCGCATACCCAATGCGTATCATATTGCACCTGTAATATAGTCTGATATACACATACTGTGCATATTATAAAACTCCTGTGCCTCCCACTCGGAGCCTCAGGGTGCTTTGAAACAGTCTAATATCCAGAGAGCTTTCTCCAAATCCCAGACTCAATATGCTGTATGCATGGTCCAGAGTCATATTCTGCATATGCCCTTAGCAAGACTTCAAGGTTCTGGCTCTGCTGCATTTCTTCTACTTGTATTAAAGTTTCTCTCAGCAGTTACTGCAGTCTGTACGTTGGGATAGAGCGTCTGCAAGAGGGGCAGAAACGGGTATAAGGCACAGAATGCATTCGCATGATATTCAATACTTTCGAGTCATTCAAGACAAAAAATACAAATAATAATACAAAACGTTTTCATATTTCATTGTTTTACAACATAGTTGATGTGATTTTGGTTTTTGGAAAACTGTTTAATAGAAAAATACTCTTTAATGTCAAACTGCCCCTAACTGTGACACATCTCAGTCCTCACTGGTGCAGCCAATTAGAAGTTGCATAATAAGTTGGATGTTAATGATTTGTGTGGTATCGAGATAAGACAGGAAACTGACCGTGCTGCAGATACAGGTGTATTTAGGCTGACATACTGTCTAAAACTACTTTACACCATGAAGACAAAGGAACAGAAACTCCGGAGACATTTATGGAACTAAGCACGTCTGATGTGGTGGACACAAAAGAAGCCAGTGAATGTGCCTGTAAGAACAATTAGGCCAGTCATAAAAAATAAAAGGATATGGAACAGTTGTTTCATGTCTGCCTGCCGGTAGATTTACAAGAACGTAATCTAAAACTCTGAAGGGCGCAACGGGTGACGGGTGAGATATGAGCATATTGTAGAACTGCTGGCCGGGTGCTCTACCAGTTGTGACTTCAGGCTCTCATACGATATCTGGGCTGGAGCCTCTGGTCAAACCAAACAGCTTTTTGGAAATCCTACTGTTGGTGTAATCCCAACATCACATGGCAGAAACACTCCCTCCACACTCTGAAGCCTGCCGCAGGGGGCAGCAGCATGCTGTAAAGATCTTTCTTTGCAGCACTCTAAAATCCTGAAAACGAGCAAATCTACACAGGAATGAGTACAAAACAACATTAATGTCGTGGAGGGGCCAAGACCTCATTCCAGTCCAGTTCTGTTCACTCACAACCCCAATGCAACGTGACAGTTTGAGCTCTCTTCATCCACATAAACTCAAGTCTGTAACTGCTGCCAAATATGCTTCTACTAAATATTGGAGTGGGGTGGAAACCTGCAATGGATTTCAGATTGGGAAAGAGCCATTAGATGATGAGAAAGTGTTCAGAGTATCTAACGTAAAGAGTGAAAAATGTAAAAGCAGCAAAATAATAAAACCATATTTTTTTAATGTTTGCACCGACCTCATTCCAATTTTATTCAGCACATTTTGGGACCCCACAATGTAACAGAGCTGTCTTGTAATAAGATGTTGTCTGTGGGGAGAGAGCAAATAATGTCCTAAACCCATCTGCATGGAAGAAAGTAGAACAGATGTAAGAGTCAGAGCTAGCTGTTTACCTTTTTGGTTATGAAGTGCTGTCGTGCCTCAGACTATAATGTTGGTTGGTCACACACAAAGACCCGTAGTGAACCTCGGTATGAAACTTCAAATTGCTCCTCCCGACCTTTGGAGCTCTATGTGATAAAACCTTTTGTGCGGCTGAGTGGCCGTAGAGAGAAATATATATTTAGAGGCCACAATTTACTAATTTGAGTGCAAGAGATATAATTATCTTCATCAATTTAATTTTATTTAATTTAGTTGTTCCTACGTTTAGATTAGTTTGTGCACACAAGATAAGAGTATACACAGCCAGCACTGCGCACCCTGCTGCAGTCTCTAACGGGAGTTATCCAGCAGCGCCCTGTCAAGCCTATTCTGTTATTTTACAACAGTCTGATACTGGCTGCACAAAATGTAGCCGGCGGATCTGCCATGCGTAATTGGCTTGATAGTGCTCCTGGATATCTCCAGTGAGAGTCTGCTTTCGGGTGCACTCTGCTGGCTTTTTACCATCGGTATCAATTTCTTTAAACACCAGGCTTTTCAACTTCAAGAAGTCACACACTCTGTCACACACACTCGGCTCCAGGGGGAGGAACAGTATTTAGTGATTCGGCTGCGGTTGATAAATAGCACACACAGGTGGAAGTGGCCTTCAGATGAAACACTGCCGTTATTCTGTCGATGCTCTTTGTTTTCAGCATTAGCTTTTTCACTGGCTTGTATGTACATGTGTTACTCTCTTAGTTCAGTAGCTGTGGTGGCAGCCCATAGGTAGCTGAAGTAAATAATGCATGAGGTGGAGGAAGCCTGCTCATTACCCTTGAATAGATGTTTCTCTCCTGTGTGCCGTCTCGTTCTTTCTCTCTTGTGTCAATGCGTATCTTTCCTTTTCTCTCTCCTCATTTGCTCATTTAATCTTGCACATACTAAGTGTAATATATACAGTTTATATTGTCTCTGCCTGCTGCTCATTATCTTTACGGGTGAGTGTGGGATTACATGCACAAATACTTCATCATAGCCTCCAGCCGATTTCACACAACTCAAGTTACTTCTTTTGAAGCCATGTTCATGGGTAGCAGAGAGCAGCAGCCTGTCCCCCCGGTGCCCTCTTCAGGTTCAGGGAAGAACTGCTCGCACCAGTGGATCAAATCCAGTCCTCAGATTGCAGGAAATGCAAGAAATGGCAAAGTATTAATATTATACATTAGTCATAATCATGTCCAGAGGCACTGAACAGAGCATTTTACATTTCAGTCATCATGAATTAGTTGTATATTAGGGAGCCCCAAAGTGCTCAATAATAGATTAAAAAAATACATTAAAATATGATTAAAGAAAAATCCTGAATAAAAATACATTAACAAACAAATACATTGTAAAATGATTTAAAAATCATTTCAACTCTCAAAATAAAATGTTGACTTTTTGCAGTAACTAGAGTTTTATTAATGGGATGAAATGATTTAAACACACGGCTCCTCTAGACTTTCCAAATGTTATTGGACAGAAGGGATACGGTTCTGACAATAAAGAGTCATTTTGGGGTGACTGTATCTACTGTTTAAAGAAAGCTACACAGGAATGAAAGCTCAGATATTACTGGGCAGAAATAACTTCATCATTTGTAACATTAGCACTTTTATATTAGCAAGGTGTGAGAATGTGTGTGATCCACTGCTGGAACAGCTCGTGGAGCTCTCATCCCTTCTAACTGGGTAATTGTGAAGTGGTAAATATGCAAATGAGGCATTCTCTTATTAAATATGTGCTCATTTGCATACATTTCGATTAGACAAAGCCATTTTCAACATTTTTGTTTAATTTCGTTTTCATATTAGAGTCAAAGGATTTCACAGAGGGGATTTTGGATATCTCTCTGTATCATTCCATAAATCCAAAAATACTGCCAACAGCCATAAAAACTAAATAAATACTTTTTTTAGTAGATTGATATATGAACATACAATATGTCGTATGTATAATCTCAAAATTGATCAGTACATGAACACAACTGTATTGGGCCGGTAGGACGGTCCGATCTGGAGTTGCAAAGCACAAATATTGATATCCAGCTAAACAATGTTCCTTTTATGTTGAATTTTCATTCCTGGAAACACAGAAATTCCTTTCGCTCAGTAATGAAGTTATTTAAGATTGTTGTTTATAATCTTATTAAGTGATTAAAATGTTGCATTCACTTATTCGCATTAACGCACTATAATGCAATACACTACAGTAGTGCCACTACTGCAAATAGTGCAAGTAATAGTTTGGACTAAACTCCATAATCCTGTTGACAAGACGGAAAATATTACTTGGAGCTCAGATTGCTGCTGTGTAGAAACACTACAGGCATTTAAACTTGTAACCGATTTAACATTTCAAAAATAGGTATTTTTGTGTCATTTCAAATAATTCTGCGCTTGCAGTATGAAAATTGTGTGTGTGATAAGAGGTACCCTGAGCAGGCATTAATCAAGTGTAATTTTATGCCGAAACGAGCCAAAATTGCAGCACTCCTCCTGATGTGCATCAGCACAACCAGCTGCTCCACTCCTCTCACATATATATATATATATATATATATATATATATATATATATATATATATATATATATATATATATATATATATATATATATAGCAAACAGGGCAAATAATGGATTTGAGTCAGATGAAAATGGGATCGCACTGCGAGTGTGTTGCTATTCACTTTTTACTGGCACTAAATCAGCCGTTCTGTCAAACAGACTTTGTAACTCGAGACATTGTCTTACAATGAATCATAGAGCTAAAGGAGTTCATCTTGTATCAAATGTTTAGACTCGTGTGAAGACTTCATCACACAGAACATTTTTCTAATGTTTGACGCTAAATGTTACATAACTATAATGTACTATATTTTAAACAATGATAATCTACTGTGCAGTGGTCTCCATCAACAAAACTAAATAACAGAATATCACCAGACCCCAATCCTGGTTTCAGTAGTGCCATGTTGATGCCAGGGGGAGAATAAGGTACAAGCAGTGAAATCAGCAGCACAGACTGGTGGTTTAAAGATATTAAGTATATTGTATATTAAGAATGAATTCAATGACTGTAATGTGAACGAAGGACATTTCAAAAAGATAACACACTCTCTCAATGTGTCAAGATTGTCCCAACATAACGGGGGTTCCAGTTAACCTCTTACACCCCGCCAGGAGCACAGGGACCCCGCACCTCTCCCCTCATGAATGCCCACTTTATGATCACGTGCAGTTCAGGGCACAAATCATGCAGTTTTTTTGCATGCAGTATAAATCTTATTTTCACCTATTCTAAAAATGGTTTCTGCATACTGGGGTCCAACAGTCTTGGAATTGCATAAGTTGGATATGACTGGAAAGTAAAGATTCTACGAGCACAGTTATATTGATGTGTGATGATGTTAGTCCCCATAGTATCCATTTCATGTAGTGAGACCATGTTTTACAGTGTTACCTCACTGTATAGAAGGATGTTGTGCTGTTGTGATCTCTTGGATAATCACAGCCTCATGAAGCTTTACAACAACAAACTACAGGCGAGGGACATTCAGGGGAAGTATGGCCTTCATAGGTTTATTGACAATAAGGGGGTTTCTGAGCAATTTCAAGAACAGAATATGCACGAGTTTCTGTCGTTGTGGTGTCTGTAATATGTGTTTTGGAGGGAAATTCTCAAGTGGTCAAAAATGGTAAGATCTTGCAGTAAAAGCTGTGTAACAAATGGCATCAACCCAAAAGTGCTGCAACAACACAATTGAGCATGAGAATGGTCATCATATACTTCCATCATTATGTCCTAAACCCTGACACACTTTTTGTAATGGAGTCCTCACCAAAGCACAATGTGTATTTCATATTTATGATGACAACAATTTGACACACAGTGCTACATCTCAAATTAATCTTCAGGTGATGTAAACCACTAGGATATACTGTTGACCAGCTTAAAGACCCCCTGTCCCCCCTAAACAATACAAAGATGTGACTATGGTAGGGAGGCGTGGAGCAGAAGACAGCAGATGCTGTGAAAACTGAGTGACATTTTCAAATAAGCATGGACAACGACCCCCTATGGATTATTTCCAGCAGAAGACATACTTTAATACTTTAATGTTCTTATTGAGGCAATATGGATCCTAGTCATTGCAGCTGACCCCGCCCCCCGCACTGACCTGGTCACACATTGTTCCGTTGTTTTATTGCAGGTTTTATTTTTATAGATGTGATACACCCTTCCAGCCCTCATCATTGTGTTTTGTGCTTAGTGCTTAGCCATCGACATTGTGCAAGATGAGGAAACAATTCACCATCTTTCTTTCCCTGAAATCCAAACTATTATTGTGTTTCTTTTTCATTTCTATAATATGTCTGTGTCCGTATGTTCCCTCCTCTTTCTATCACTACCACCTCACCATCCTCTTCTCTTTGACTCCTTGTTCCACATTTTCTCTTCTGTTATGTCTAATCTATCGTATCCCTCCTCCATCACTGACACCATCCATCTACTGCATCTCTTTCTCCCACCACCTCCTCACTCCCTGATCCACTAACTATTCTGTCATAACTCTCACTTGCTCACCCGTCACTTTCCACACCACCTTCCCTCCTCAATTATCCACTCTTTTCCATTCTCCTCTGTCTCTGCCCCAGTGTGACTGCGGTGCGTCTGCCGGACGGTTTATCCTTTGTCGTCTACGAGTTCTGGGATGGGGAAGAAGAGTGGAAGAGGTGAGTTTTCAATCACATGTGGCTTTGTGTACTTAAAAATAATATCATTACAATCTCAGGCTTAAGCCCCACGGCCCAGTATTAAGAGCTTTTTTATTTTTTATTTGACTTCTTTACTGCATTACTGCAGCAGTCTTGCTGTGATACTAACAATGAGCCAACAGGCAGAATAACACTTCTGTAAATGCAGATGAAGGCCCATTGCTGCCAAATGTTTCATTCCTAATGCTGATCCACCTTAAACGTATTACAAGTCATTGCTGAGTGAGAACAATCATTTTGTTTCTGAAAATGTCTGCGAGTCAGCACTCTGACTCCTCTGAAGGTTTTTTTGGAGCTGAGCATGCCGTTTCTTCCTGCCATTGTTTTCATTGATTGGTGATTGCCAAATGAAGAGAGCACTCATTTTCTTCCATTACTGTCATGAGCCTGTTGGAAAAGCTCCTCCATCCACATTTAATTAGCATTCTTCAGCCATTTGCTCACTCCAGAGTTGCTGGAGCACTTGAGTTGCGTCAGGTCATCAGGATTTAGTGATGGTGCTGGGCATGAGGAGAGGCTGCTGATGTAGCTGCCTGCTGATCTGAGTTTCTGCTCCACTGCTCACAGCATCCAACCGCCATTAATATTTCAACTCTTACAGTAAAGGCTAAGGGCCGTGCTAAGCGGTTTGAGGCTGTGTATGTGTGTGTGTGTGTGTGTGTGCGTGTGTGTGTGTGTGTGTGTGTACGCGCTTTCTCACACCCTCCCTTCTGATTCCAGGCACCTCCAGTCGGCCCCCAACAAAGCCTTTCAGCATGTGAAGGTGGATACACTGTGCCAGCCGGAGGCCTTGTCCTCTGTAGCCGTGCCAGGTCAGTGATGAAATGCTACACAGTAAAACAGTAGAATTAACTTTATTTTTATCGTCAATCAAAGCAGCAGTCCAATAGAGTTCTGCAGGAATGAGTCCTAAGACCCAGGAATGAATCAGCATTTTTGCACTTCGCATTCCCTCATCTCAATGTTTTTTGTTTGGAATAAGTTCTGTGGTTAACACAAACCTTAAGAGATTGTAACGTTCTGTTCCTCGACATAAAATACGTCAGTAAATACCCCACTCATAAATTTTGAAGCTTTTACGTGTCTTAATAAAGGCGTTTACTAACAAGTAGCTAAATGAAAACCTGATGTTCATTTGTGAAGATTATTCCACTGAAAAATGTAGAAGTATCATAAATGTTTGTTTCCCACAGACTTTATTTTCTGCAATAATCCAAAATCCAATAAAAAAATCCCATTGGCTTTTTGTCAAGGGAAGCAGTGGGACGCTAACTTCCAGGTTGGCCAACAAAAATACTTAATTCCTGCAGCACTCTAGGATTACGTTGTTACAGCAAAGAGCAAGAGAGTGAAGTGGCGAGTACACAATTAAATATAATAAAATACTATAATAATATTCAGGCTGAATCCAGCATTTCAACTTCAAATTCTTGAATTGTAATAATAATTCAATAGAGTATATTCTTGATGTGCAGATTCGTTTTTTATTGATGACTCATTGATTAATTGTTTAGTTTGTAAAATAAAAATTGAAAATAGTGTTTCAGGAGCCCATAATAGTAATAATAATAGCATCTTAAAACAGTAAATCCTCATATATAAAGCTGAAAACAGTGAATGTTTGTCTTGATGTCTTGAATGTTTTTTTGATAAATGACTTAGATTATTAACAAATTATCAAAATTGGAGCACTGAATTGAAAACAGTAGAACAAAATAAAGCAGAAGTTAGATAGTAATGAATAGAACGTATGTACGACTACAGCCCAGTACTGAATGATAATAAAGTGTGCTCATAATCCCGAGAAACTGATTAGAGTTTAGTCAGTAAGGCTGCCTGTGTAATTACTTGAAGCTCAGAGGCATTCTGAACAATTAAAGCAACCTGGCACCAATTGAAACGACTGACTCTGGCATGCATCCATTCTCTGAGGCAGAGGCTGTCAGTGACCTGAGGTGATGCCTGGCAAACCGCCATTTGTATCTTGTCTAACTCATTTTTTATCCATCTCTCCTCCCCCACTCTCTGACTTCTTTCTTTCTCTGCCTCGTCAAATTTCTCTTCATCTCCATTCAATGGTTCTTCTCTTTCCCTCGTACGTCTTTCCGTCTGTGCTCCCTTCATTTTCTCTTTCTGTCTTTCTCTCTAACCTCTCTCTGTGTGCAGCCGCCTGGTGCAGTGTGAACAGGGACTGAGCATGAAGATATTCAACTACACGCCACGACTCCTGGACACTCCCCATCTCCTCTTAAACTCCCCCTCCAACCTTAGAACCCCCCCCCCCCCCCCCTCCACATTTGACCCACTCTCACACCTCCAAACCCCCTCTTCTTTCAACCCTCACATTCCTCAACTCTTTTTGTAAGTACATGTTTACACAGTGCAAATGAATGGTGTCAACTGCAGTGAAAATTGAACAAACAGTGCATTTAACAACATGAGATTACTAATGCATCTCACCATAGTTGTTTGCTGGCAAGATATTGGATTATGTTCATGTTCCAGGTAGCTTTCAGCCACACAAGTGGAGTTTGTCATGTAGCAAGGACCCTGGCGTTGAGTTTTTCATGTAGCAGTCACTGTTTTGGGGTGTGCATTTGGGGATGAGGCTTTTTTTCACTCCTGTTAGGCTTGACCACAGGTAGCTCATCTAGTTAGCTCATAGTAGCTGCTCATTCCTCATTTGCTCCCATACACAGTGTTCTAATAATTACATTTTCCTTTTGTAACTGACCAAATGCTTTGGACATTATTCTCACATCAGCCATTCTGAACTCAGTGACGTGTCGAGTATTAAATGAGGACTTTCTACAGACCTAGTTACGACATTAGCTTGCAATCTCAGGAAAACTGAATGCTTGAATTTAGCTTGAAGGTTAGCTAGCTCCCTAGCTAGCTGTCAAGCTTATTCTTCTGAGTCTCTGAGTTGGGATTGTGTCAACAAATATATATATTATGGTGAACCAATGAAGGCCTTGCAAGCAGCGAATGAGTTTTTAGAATTAAGTAGAAGTAGAAAATGTGTAGTTTAAGATTTTCTGGACTGATATGGACAGAGCTAGCTAGAGCTAGCAAAAAAACAGTAACAATTGCACATCTACTGCCTCAATAACTTAATAAAACATTTATTCCTATACAATGTAATAGTACATACAATATCCATACATACCACGTCAACTTCAGAGTTTCCCAGAAGGACCTGAAGACAGCACAATTGTTAGATTCTGATGCCAAATGCCATATCAGCATGAATTTAAGAAAACCTATTTTGCAAAGCCCTGTTATTGAAAAGAAAAAAGACTTTTGGAGGTAATGCCGGATTTATTCTTGACACATCTGCAAATGTTGCGAGTGTGACGTGACACCATCAGACACGCCTCTTCGCGGGGGTCCCCTGCAGCGAGCTTCAGGTTTTAATACTTACTTGCATCTTTCAACCTCTTCAGATCCATTTGTTTTGTTTCGTGAGCTTGAGCTTGTTTAGCTTCCTCACCCCAAGTACATTTATGTACAATGGCTGCTGTGGGAGTAATGTCTATGACGGTAGGAACTTATTATCTCATCTAAGCACAGCACATGTTTTTAATGAGCAACATAACCCTTAACCAAATCTCTGTGAAGCCAGACATCCTGATTGTATCAGTACATCAGATGGTGACATAGATCAGTATCCTGAATTATGAAAAGATGTCGGTCTTCGCAAATATTTGGGTATGTAAATGATTTTGATTGACAGACAAGTAGAGAAACATTTATTTCATGAAACACTTTGGGGTTGACCCTCTGAACATTGACATTTAAGAGGTGAGATGAATAGATCGAGGGATCATTTGTGATCATTTGAGTCTGCTGCTACCTGGAGACAGGAGAGACCCAGTGGAGAGGTAAAGGCAGCCCCTCACTGTTCTCCATGCAGCTGAAGTTTGTTCTATTTTATGTATTCCTTGTCTGAATTGGCGGTGGGTAACTTATATTAGCTGTGTAAGTCTAGTAGAGATTGTACATAATGAAAATGTTGTTCTGTTATGATTATATTTGTATTTATAGACATCTTTTAGTGCTATGGTGCACATGTTTTCCTCAGTGGAAGTGGCAGTAGCTTTGTAGGCGCTGCGGCTTCATGAACAGTTTGTTTGAATCTGAATACCTACCATCAAAAACTTAACTTAAACCCATCTGAATGACATTGAATATGAAGCCTTAAACATCACCACATGCTAAAGGAGCTTTTTAGGGTTTTCAAAAAAAAGTGTGATGTAAACTCACAGTAAGCAGGGAAATGCCCACTAGCAGTCTTTGGCATCAGATTACGCAACGCCTGCTTTGTGTTGCATTGACATAATATTACAAAGACAGTTGCTCCACTGCATTAGAGTCTAAACATCTAACTTTTTCAGTTAACAACATATCACTGGAAAAAAATGAGAATTCACATCACTTAGCACACTGTAGCTGATATATGAACCACCTCAGCATCAATATCTCCAACACACAATAATCATGTATATTGCCATTACTATAGGAGACAAGGGTTTAATACCTACGACGAGGACATTAGAGAAAAATGTGGACCATCAGAATCAAATGGTGGATGGGTCAGATCAGCTGGGTCTGGTCTCAAAGAAAAAGAAACAGACCACCATCTGGAAGCTGTGATGAGCATAATATTCTCACGTGAACACTAACAATATAATGAAGGTCAAGTTTGGTAGTGAAGAGGCTCACTGTACAGCAGAAGATCAGGGTCGTCCTTTGACTCGTGCATACTTTTCACGTTGACCTTGGTTTCTTAATACACAAAAGTAGATTGAAACCTCTACAATGTGGCTAAAGCTGGATATACACTGTACAATTTTAGAAAAGTTGTTTCATTCTAACTCTTATTGTACAAGTAAATCAGCTGTGATGTAAAGCCAAAGCTCACAATTATATTCATTGGAGGAGTAGGAAACATCAGAGAGGTGCGTATGCTGTTGTCACAGCTCGACCAGCCTGGCCTACCGAGTTTCCGTTCACATGGCGAGTCGTGTCGCCATGGACGCTCTGTTTGCCACTCTACATAGGCACAGTGTCAAAAAGGCGCTGACCTTAAGAAAATAGCTCTGCTTTAATTCTGCAAGAGCCCAACGACGGCCCACCAAAGTTTCTGACATGTTAGCACTTGATCGGTACACTGCTCGACAAATGATGCTCGACAAATCTGAAATTTGGTTAGACTCCAAAATTAGTCGTGCGGCTCAAAACTTCGGGTCAGAAATCAAATCGTACAGTGAAGGCGACGTTACACTTCATGCTGGAATACACTCTAAAACTATAATCAGGTAAACAAATGGAACCAATAGAGTTTGGCCAGTCCTGTGTTCTTGACCCACCTCTGCATCTGTTGTGATCGTTCTGGATCTTTGGCACAAAACTCACCTGAAATCATCCATTCACCCTGAGACGACCTGAGGTTCATTTCAGGTCAAAATAGCCAGACTCAATCCCTCCGACGCCTCACCTGACCTCACCCCCACTAACACCACTGTAATACAATCAGACTCTCACTCAGAAAGCACAATGTAAGAATGAGTGAACATTGTGACTTAAAGATATATTAGAGGTTATTGAATATGATGAGAGTATTTAGAGATATATAGTATTACCGTTTATTTGGTTAAATATGTGTTGATGAATCACTCCTTCTTTATTGCTCTGTACTTTCAAAGGTGCCATTTTGCCATCCACCTCAATGTTGAATCTATTTTCTCTACTTTCACACGTAAATGACAACCAGGCTGTCATCTGCTGGCACTGTGGATCCAGCTACACTGGTACTAATATTGATCTAGCACCGCGCTGGGCTGCATTGAGCAGGGCAGGACTGTGTGGAATGTGGAAGTGTTGAATATTATTACATATGCTGTAACAGATATACGTATTACAGTAGGCTTATAGAACAGGCATGCAAAGGCGTTGCTGCTTTATCTGTGAAATGTCTTTACTAATCTCTGTGTCTGTGTTAAAGGCACCCTGTGGAGTTTTCGGCCACTAATAGCGCTGTGGAGCAATGTTTTTCTGAGTGGGTCCCACATTCTGACCGCTGGTTTAACGCTACTGTGCTGATCAACGTAGCGGTAACATGCCAAGAAATGTTGCAATGCACCAACAAACACATAGAAGATGAAGACTGCTGACAAACCTCGAGGTAAACTGAACTAAAATATTAAAAAAGAATTGGCTTTGCAAATGTTTTATGAGAAAAGAAATGCATTGAATATGTTCGACCTGAAGGATGCACACAATGGGGCTGCTCTGTTTCTTAGCATCTGACTAGCTGCAGTTGAGAACGGGTCCAGCTAAACTGGAGCTTGCAAGCGTTTAAAATGCAGCTACGTGATGAGCCAGAAGTGATCTGCAGATAAATCAGATGTATGAAGACGTTACTTTGAGATTTTATCTTTATTGACAAGGTTAATAAGAAAATGTAATCAGGTAAACAATAGCAGCACATACAGATATCAATGGTTTCAGTGGAAAAAGCTTTTTACTGAGTGATTTAAGTAGAACATTCAGTTCTAGGAGAAAAGGTGAAAACTAAGGAAGTGATTTAGAACATTTGTGAATAAAAGAATGTGCATATAGAATACAGAAATGTATCACATATTCAAGAGTGGCCTCATCTGGATTATATTAGTAACAAATAATATCTTTAAAGTTAAAGAGTACACAAGTTACCTAAAGATCTGGAACATCATAATGGTCTGTGTAAATGTCCGACTTCCATCAGTAGCTTAAAAAGTCTCATTTAAGTTTTTTTACATTTCACTTGGCTATATGTTAAATTAACAATAAATTAAATGACATGCAGACTTATTGACATGAGATGTCTTGAATCCTGTGTCTTAATTATAACAAACACATGTTATCCTACATTCCATCTGATCACCTGGTCCTGCCCTGATCATTGGTCTGCAGCACAAACTGCATCTCTGCACCACTTGGATTACCCTTAAAGAGCTCACTTTATTATTCTTTAAGTGACTTTAAAGGTCGATATTTTAACACCTTTTAATCTGCACCATGGTTTGTGTGGGGAAAAATGACAGCTCTGAATTACTGATTGTCAAAGTTGCTTGGCTTTAAATATTTTCACATTCATTGCTGCTTCTAAAACATCTTATTCTCACACACACCAGATCAGAGTAATACATACTTCCCCTTTAATCTCTCTTAGACCACGTCCGCATTAGGTTTAAGTTAAACCTCAGATTCTTAGTGATTTAAATCTCAGCTTCTGAGGACAAAGTAAATGGGCTTTACGAGACCACGTGATTCTGTTCCAGACAACACACCCGTCCTGAACCTTAAACTGCAGCTAGGCTAATGACAGAGCAACACTGAATGTTTGTTTACAAGAAACCTCCACAGGGCACCTTTAATCTTTCACTTAAAAAAAAAATACTACTTGCACTCCTGTTCCAAATCTTGTTTGCGTTGAAGAAGGAGCTGCTGTATTCCGAATAGAAACATAAAGCCATATTGCATGGATTGATGTTTACATGTCAGTGACCTACTATACTGATAGCCATAGTTTTACAGTACTCGAGTGCTCAGCTGAATGCAGCCCACATGCTCTAACCGAGGGTTTCTTTCCTCTACATTGTGCCCACCCAGCGTGGTTGGGTTGAGTACATGAGGTAGATAGTGAGTGAACTCTCAGAAATGCCAATACTGTTTCCTATTAATACATTCCTGAATGTCCCTCAGACTGTGCAACCTCTTCTTTTCTATCCCCTACTCCTCAGTGCAACCTGTGCTTCGTCATACAATGAAAGAGTTATGTTATTGAAATGTAGTGAAACAGGCCTTGATTGAATGTTTCCTGGCAACATGAAGAGATGAACCAGCAGAGGACAGACATCGTGCGGACATTCGTCCTCCTGTAGGACAGGAAGCGTGTCACCAGGTTTACCTCATGATACCAAGCCAATCAGGAATTTGCCAAACTGATCAATGCAATAACTCTTTCTTTCTATGACCGTGTTCTTTTCTATCCTTCAACTGAGTGCATGTCAACTGAATGTCCAGTAACTTCTTTGCTGTAGTATTAGGCCATGCTACTCTTCAATGGGTTTTGTGCATTTCTTACCTTCTTTCTTTTCTAGTATTCCTATGAAGGAGACAGAGACTACAATCTATTATATAAAATATATGACTAGAAAAATGGCATACAAGAATGAACATTCACTTTTATGGCAATGTTTAATGAAATATTAATTCTTAATGTATGTTTCAGTAAAAACAGCTTTCTCTTAAGTGTAGAGACTTAATGCAGGGATGCAAGTATTATATTTGGTCTTTAAAGAATATCTTGTTGAAATGCTAGATGATGTAGATTATTGAGTGATGCAATTCAATAAAATTATAAAAATATAAAACTTTGTGTTTGGTGTTTGTTGATGATCCTGATTGAAGTCTAATCATCCTGCATGACAATCCTGAGTTCACAAATGTTTACTTTATGGTTTGAAAAGTATTAAAATGGGATAAACTATGAACGCCCCGGATCACCTGATCTCAACCCAACAGAGCCCAGAACAGGATGTGATACAGTTTAATTAAAAGGGCACTTTCAGCTTATTCGTCATGGTTACAGCGCGTTCCAAATCCATACTAATTCTAAGCAGATTGAGTGTAGTGTGTCCACACTGGGAAAGTGAAGAAATTCAGTCTACTTTCACCAGGCAGCATTCACGTCTAACACAGTAGATCTTTTATTTACACTATTCACCCACCATGCAATGCAAAATGGAAATGGAAGAGCTGCTCACAGCCGAAACAAAATCAGTGAAGTACTCATAACTTTATAAAAACTTTTGGTGTGACGTCGCATGTAGCCTATCATTTCAATTGAGGGTTTAGTTTTCCACAGGTATACTAAAAACAGCAAGCAGACGCACATTCAACGAAGGGTTTCATATAAAAATTATTTTATTCAATTATATTTTCATTAACTCAATATTCACTTTAATGTGACTACTTTACACATCATTAACCATTTCTTTAAATATCAGAATGCAGCGCTTTTTTTTTTGACATACAAAAAAGATATTACAAGACCTATTTACACACTTACATCCACATATACAGAATCATCATAATATCCTCTCCCACACCTTCAAGCAACCGGGCATCTCAGTCTTATGGCTGCTGGTCACATGTAGAATCCATCCATCGTCTAAAGGTCCTGTCACACATCTCCGTATGGCAGAAACGTATGCCGGCGTATATGAAAATTTGTCAGTCAAAATACGTCCAACTTTTCATCGGATCAGAAAAGTGAACATATACAGATACGCATGTCTGACCTATTGATATCGTATCACTTACTTATACAAAATGTATCAGATGAATACCCAATGAATGCATAACGTATACAAAAATATGGCGTATACAAAATATCGGCAACACGCTGGTTTACGTAGATATAAGGTAAGGTATAAGTAGTATTCGTTAAGAGCTCGCTGTGTTATGCTGGGGTGCGTTGTTGAACGCTGATGTTTTGAGCATGTTCAAAATTACCGGACGTACCCAACGTGTGCTTCATAAGATATGCAGACGTTACGTTACGTTAGACATACGTGAATACGGAATACCCACGTGACTACGTTAGAGGTACGTTAGATATAGGCTACGTCGGCTGACGGTGAATCCTACAGCCAATGTTATTGATAACGAGTGGATACCCTATTCCGACCCTATGTTAAGATTATGCCTGACGACGGAGTAACTTATTAAAGGTGTTTCTACAGTACAGCTAGCGTTCAGCATGTTAGCTGTTCTCCATCATCAGCATGATGTGAACCAAATGGCACTTTTCCAGCTCCGTTGGCCAGACGCTCTGATACGTTTTAAATAAGTAAGTGATAAGCTATCAATGTTTGACATACGTATAATAATTTGTTTTGTATACGTTATGTATACGTCAGCTACAACACCACTGTGGAAAAGTTGGACGTATTTGGACTCTGACAAATTCTTAGAAAATGTTCATATACGCTGGCATACGTTTCTGCCATACGGAGCTGTGTGACAGGGCCTTAACATGATGAATCTGCAAACAATTTACATTTTGCTGCACATATGCGATAGTTTTTCCGTTTTAATTTCATACAGGAACAATGCTCTAGCTGGTTTTATGCTACTTTTACAGATAATTATTGTGCAGAAAATGACAAACATTGTTTATTACACTCTGTAACACACTGCCATTTTAATGCTCTTCATCTTACAGACTGCAAGGGATCTTTTTCTGAATACAGGCAGGTCTAATGCTGATATGCAAAAATAAATGCGACAAAAGTAGATTTTGAACTACAGCACAACAACCTGCAGAAATACCTGAGGTTTTCATTTAGATCATCTCAGCATGGCAAGAGACAGATGGAGCTCGTCGTCAGGGGCAACTAACACAAATGAACCCAAAAGAAAGACAAACCTCGACCCTGCAGGAGGGAGGGATGTTTACTGGGTTTAGTCCATTGTGGTAAAGGCTATGAGTTGCCAGTTTGTTCGATTGTTCAGGGTTAGTGTCCATTTCTTAAGTCCATGGTGGCTATCATTCACAGAGAGCTCATTATGGGAGAGGGGAGGGGAGAAGATCTGGTCACCACTGGATCAGTGAAGGAGGAAGAACAGTCAGATCTTTCCCAGGACCTGCATGACGGCGATGGTGGTGCTTTGGCCGAAGATGAAAGCTCCGCAGAGCAAGGTCACCACTCCCCACAATGTGAGGATGACTCTGGAGAGGAGAAGGTTCAAGAGACAAAGAAATGTAACAACTCAAGCAAATGTTGCAAGCCTCTCTCAGATCAGTCTGTTAAAAAAATAATAATAAAGTATCATCCTTTGGTCTATCCCAGAGTTCAAAAAGTGTCACTCTGTGGGTATCAGACTGAATCAACAGCACCCCCAAAGCCCCGTCAATTATGGAGTCAGTCAGTTCGCTGTTGACTAGAACAAGCCCAGTTTGATGCAGCACTAAAAGAATGCCCAATTAGCTATTAGCAGTTCCTTTTTGCCACTGTTACGGCCACAGCCTTATTTATCTGCGGGGATTACTTTGTGGATGCATGCCTTGTTTTCCCTATTTAAGTATGCAGATTTGGATGTGTGACCGCCGCCCCTTGATTGGCTGCACCTCCTCCTCCCACCTTGATGAAGACCGGCTGTGATTGGTGTGCACCTGTTCCGGCTCTCCAATCCGAGGCGCACTGGAGAGACCGGTGTCTACAAATGCCAAGCCAGCTCGACAGTCGGGGCTGCTGGTGTTGTCAGCCATATGCCTCGTACTCGTGTGTGTGGATCTTAGATTCGGTTGTATCTTAATGTCATCAGTTAAGTTACTGCTCTGTATCCAATGTGTTGGAATCGCTAGGTGCTTCAGTGCAATTTATGACTTTTGTTTGTATTTGGTATTGATCCAGTTTTCACCCCAAGTTTTGTTTAGAATTGTTTAGGTTGGGGTTTATTGTTCTGTTTGTTTGGCTTTGACGCCTCATTGCTCTGGTGTAGGAGCCCTCCTTTTGTTCCATTTGTCTGTCTAAAAGCAATTGTTTGCTAATTGTCCAGCTATATTAATAAATGTATCTTATTTAAACCATGACCATCTGGTTTTATCTTACTCCTTTTCCCTGGCCACTTTACCATGTACACCTTTTTAAATTAGGCCTATTTTTTTTTTGAAAGGTTAAAAATACGGGATAATTACGGGAAAATATTTAAACGGGAGGACAGCGGGATAGAAGGAAAAATACCGGATAATCCCGGGAAAAACGGGAGGGTTGACAGGTATGACACACACACACACACAGTGCTATAACACCGAACAGCGTCCTGTGTGTGTGTGTGTGTGTGTGTGTGTGTGTGTGTGTGTGTGTGTGTGTGTGTGTGTGAGAGCAGTCAGGTTAACTACAACTGAATTACTTTTATATTGAAGAAAAGGTTGTAAGCGGATAATTCAGAGATATCAAAAACAAATTCACATTTAACTGAGTTATGATTCTGAGAAGGAGTAAAACATTTTAATGTCTCCATAATCACCACTGCTGCTCACCAAATTAAAGAAACTTGAACAGACTGTGTAGTTGCTCTGAACTTGAAAGTTGTTACCTTTAATTACAGCACAAATGTATTCTTTAAAATGCTTAAAAAGCTACTCTTGATAGCAAGAGTGTGATAGCTGTTCTGAGTGGCCACTGAGCCCAGGTGAAAAGCCTGAAGGATAACAGCACACACAACAATGCCACACTCGGGCAAGCAGGAGTGTGAAGAAATATGCACGTTACATTTGAATTTCTATTGTGTACAAGTAGACATTTTCACCTGCAGCGTTTATGTAAGAATTGCATGTGATTGGCAATGATTGTCCATTCAGATCAAAGCATATTTACAATCAGACCAACTGACATCATCGGAGACCCGCCACTACCAAAGTTATTCTACAATCATACAAGAGCAAACTTACTGATTAATACCAACTAAATTCAGCTTATTTTACTACATTCGTTTTTTGTCTCTTGAGAATTTCTTTGGATTATCACCAAGACATTTATTTACAACACATTAACATTTAGATGAAGTTTATTCTCACCTGGTTTTAAAGGAGACTGGCTCAGACTGCATGGCAAACATCAAACAGAGTCCTGTCCAAACACAACACAGGGTTTAAGGGCTGCGTCACATTTGACCAGTGGTGGGCCGTCAGGGCCAGCAAGGCCTTCTCTGCTGGCCTGAACATCATCAGAATATACATTTAATTATGTATTAAATTATTCCCCATAGTCTATTCTCTTCATTTCATAGCTTTCACAGCCATAATGTGTTGCCAGGGTCCAAGAAATCTGCCCTGAGGCCTTCAGAATCAACAGTGCGGGCGCCTGTCGCTTAAAGTGAACGGAGACAAAACTGTGGCGTTAACCAATCAGATTTCGAGTTGGGGACACCGGGGCCAGCTAGCAGGCGTACGATAACGTCAGCACGTCCACGTCTTTTGATTGGATACGCACTATTGAGAGGCAGAGCTATGCAGAGCTAGCAAACTTTGAACGAGCTAATTTAGATTTCCACAAGCTGTTTTTGTTCAACCCACAATGGCTGAAGGAGGAGAAGAGGTCGATTTGGTCGCAGATATAATTACAACACCATTTTCAAGACGAACTTTTCAAGAAAAGATAGACATCGTGAGAAGAGAACGGCCAACCCCGACGCTAGCGAGACTCTCACAGCTGGGAAAAGGGTTTGTCCGCCACTTTAAAATCACTAACTACGAGCGGTACCCCTGGCTCACAGCCTCCGAGAGGCACTGCACATTGTACTGCTGGGAATGCCTGCTGTTTACAACTAAATGTTTCGGAAATATTAATATAACTCTGTTGTTAGGGTGATGCAACGCCCGGTTATACTGCGTTTCTGTCTAAATGTATAGTTTCTAGAGCCATGGCGTCATAATGATGGTATTAAGAGGTAATAATTCAGGTAGGACTGTGTAGGACAGGGGTATTCAACTAAAATTATAAGAGGTCCAGTTAGAGAACATTTCCACAAACCAAAGGTCCGGAGCATCATAATGTCTAACTTGCGTTATGAATTATTGTGATATATATTGAAGTAGCCTAGTAGCTGTATCAACGTCATCAACTGACTGTCAAATCTAATAAAGAAAGTACAAGTTAAAAACATTTAGACAATATTTACTGTCACTTAACATTGAACTATACAGATATATATAATACTGTAGATATGTATGATGTTCTTCTTGGGCTGCATTTAAAAATAAAATTGAGAAAATAAATAAAATAGCTTTTGAAAAATTGTGCATCTTAAAATAAAGTGCTTAATCTTAGAAAAATAAATGAAGTGTAGCAGCAGCTTGAGTTTCCCTTTTTCTTTAACTGTTTCACGTCTTGATTTAAGTCTCACACAATGTTAGAATAAATCTCAACACAGTTTAACCCAGACTAGCACATCCTGGGTTAAACTGTTCTCTGTGGCTGATGATGATGATGACAGGTGGCCTATTTGCTTTATTTTGTCACAAATCAACATCACATTGGGTTCTGAGTGCTTATGTTCTGAGCCCTCAGTTCAGACTTTAGAGGGTTTGTTTGGTCAAAGACGTTGTGCTTTGTCTCATAGTGGCGTTTCACATCCCCACTGTTAATGAGCACCACGGTCTCTGAGCATATGAGACGCTGGTGTTGTGCTCCAGTGGGAAGGATGAACATGAATGAGTCCATTCTGGGTTGAAAGCTCTGTTGACTTTTCTCTTCTTGGAGAGCGCCATGAGCAGTTATTGTTCTCTCCCTGTATCGCTAACTCGTCTTTCTGTCTGTCACTCGCCGCTCGCCTCTCATCTGTCTGTATTCAGAGTCGCAATGTTTGCCAATTGGAATGCAGAGATTTGATTGGCTGCGTAGCATCACGTGGGATGGCTTAACTCACATGCAATTGGTCTGTGAGTTTCCTGAACCGCTAAACCAGTGCCGTAAAAACGAGAAAAGCTGCGCCGGTTAAAATAGAAACGCCCCGTCAAAAATTGAAAATCCCTCAATAATTTATTGATTATAGGTCCGGGTAGGTCAGCGTCGGCGTCTGGGTCCAGACTCGGACCGCGGTCCGCCTGTTAGTGACCCCTGGTGTGGGACATCACTGAAGGCCTAGGTGTGAAATGCACGGCCCGCCACTGCATTTGAGGGAATATGAATCTGTAACCAGAGTGTTACCTGGGAAGATGAAGATGAAGAATGCACTGATCCCTCCGATGACACTGATGACTTTGCTGATGTCTGGGACAAATGTGGCGATGAGCAGCGTCATCATTATCCACAGGACTGTCAGCACGTAGCGGCTGCGGCTTTCAAACTCCACAGCCACCACACCATCCCGCCTCCGCCGCCGGCTCAGAATGGGGTCCTGGATCACTGATCTGATGTGCAGGAACAGGCGTCATCAGTACAGCTAAAGATCGTCTCTATGCAGCCAAAACATTGACCTTAAACAGAGGATTTAGGTTGCTTCCATGTAGCGCCATTTTTACTGTAAATAAGACTCATGTAGGAAACTTTATTTAAACTTTCTCTTTACGCATACTACACTAGGGACGTTTCTCTCTTTTTGAGTTTGCAATCATTTTGGCTGTTAATGCATATGGCACACATTTTGGCAAGGGTGTGAGTTTTTATTCTTCATATTTTGCCATTTTCCTTTCCTGCTGTATTATGGAGCACTGCAGTGTTTGATGCAATGCAAAAAAAATCTATGTTGTTGCCAATTATAGGCATATTCCATAGTGTAAAATAAAAAGATATTATAATTTCCCCTAACTTAGTTACAATTCTGAAAATGAATGAATATTTGGTAGTTATGATCAGGACTGAAGTTGGATTTTACTCTGTGAAAGTGAAAAATGGAAGGGGACATTTTTGTCGTGTAAAAAGAGTGGTACATTTGGTAGATTTTCTTTCTTCTTTTTCTTTAAATCTGAAACTTCACAAAAAAAAAAGCATTCAATACCAGGCTGCCACCATTGTACCTCTGAGCAAGGTACTTAACCCTGAGCTGCTCCAGGGAGACTGTCCCTGTACTTAGTTCAATGTAAGTCGCTCTGGATAAGAGCGTCTGCTATATGACCTGTAATGTAATTTAGTTGCAGTTAGTGAAAAATAATAATAATTTACTGCAGTTTTTGACAGACATTTTGGAGACACATCGGAGCACCTTTTTAAAATGAGGCATACGGGTTAAGTGACATAAATTCACTAAGGTCCCTGACCTGCCCAGCAGAAGGATGATGGGATAGATGGTGATGATGGAGATTCCAAACAGCAGCCGGGCGATGAGCATCAGGATGTCATCGCCGGTGTACGACATCAGAATGTCGGCCTTCACGTCCTTTCCAAATGTCAGGTACCCATAAACCCCTGCAACAAAGAACGAAGGAAGCTAAATGCCAACATTCTCACAATGAAAATAATGATGACTTGCTGAATATTTACAATGTTTAACATGTTCACCATCTTAGTTTAGCGTGTTAGCATGCTGACAATTTCCAATTGGCTCTAGTGCAGCTGAGGCTGATGGGAATGTAGTTCATTTTGGTTTATAACCAAAAACTGTAAAGTATTGGACAAAGTGACATTTTGATTTGATGATGGCACTAGATAAAATGTCTATCACCAAAGTTATTACAAGTCATGCTTTGGGACAAACTTCCCTTTATCCGGTAGAAACAGCAGCGTATCAGCATTCCTTGGAAGAAAAATCATAAATGATAATAATAATAATAATAATAATAATAATAATAATAATAATAATAATAATAAAACTCCAAATATTCTTTAGCAAGATCTTGCTCCCTTTTTTTTTTCCTACTTTTTTTTTTAAACCCGTTCTCGTTTTTAACTCCGTTTACGAGCTGCTTCATTTAAATAGTCCCTGTAAATATACACAACTGTACAATCAAATGAACATGTGTTGAAAAAGATGTCTGAAGATGGGTATATCTGGTAGGTATGAGCTGGAAAACACAATAAAAACATAGCACCAAGTGTTACCATACTTAACTTATTAGACAGGTTTTTCTAAGACTAACACCAGGCGTTCACAAGCTGAAATAAATACTTATTAAAAAATAAATAACACTTCCTTATGAAGTTGACACTCATTGGCTCTTGATGGCTGTAGATAAGGCATGGAAGCTCCGATTGGCTCAAATGAAGTGTCAATCGAAAGGTCAGAGTTCGACATCCGTCTTAGAAGCGTCTAAACAGCGCTGAATGCGCGAGATGTCCCGTTTTTACGTGTATGATCACAACATTTTACACATCGATCAGCTGATTTCAAAGATTGCAACAGCTGTTCATGGGCTTTTGACGATGTTCATGATGAATATATTTTTACTGGAAACGATCTATAGGACACAGGAGTGTCAGAGTGTTTTTTTTGGGATTATTACTGATTACAGGATTATGATGAGACTTCATAGGTGAGTTGGCTCAAAGTTATGGTTTTGATTGTGAGTTGTCTTGCTAGTTTGGGATGCCTACTGTACTTGCTGTTGTGAATGTGATCTCAAAACTGTTTTGCTCACTAAATAGAAGAGATTCTAAGCTTTCTAATGATACGTGGCATTGGGCACCAACTCCATCATGGCGGACTGTACACAACAAAGGGCAAGATACAACCTCCTGTGAAACTGTAAATAAACACCCCACCTGTTAAGAGGTTAACACAATAACATGGAAAAAAATGCAAAAAGCTAAATGTAATAATTTCAGCTAACATTATTTTGCTATTGACATTAGCATAGCTAGCTCATAAGGTTAGTACTAGTTATTTGCTGTTTAACCTTACTTTACTTAATTTAAGTTATATCCAAATGCTACGGTTGTATGCTTTACCTTGGTGTTATTGGTGGAGGTTGTGTGGCTTATTCATTAATTTAAGACATCATTATCTTCCACAAGCTCGGGACTTGAACGGTTCCGACTGGAGTAGGTGGCTCGAGCCTGGAGCTCTGCAGCTAGACCCTTCCCAAAAAAGTGGGAAAGGAGAAAGGAAGAAGAAGCTTTACTGACCTGTGAGAGAGTAGATGACGAGACAGAAGATCATGGAGACCACAGAGATGAAGACCCAATGAGAGAGCCTCTGGTTCTCCATGCTGCTGTAGATGGCAATGGACGCCTCGTGGCACTGGAACAAACACAGACACGGTGATTAAAAAGGTGACATCAACTGTTGTTGTGTTCGGTTGGAATAAACTTCAGGGTTAAACTAAATACAAATAAAATGGGGACTAGTTGTTGGTCAGATTTGTTTTTTTCTCATCTGTTTGCAGCTCAGTGCGGGGTGAGGACCAAAAGGTCTCATTCTTCCGATTTCTCTGCCGGTGTGATGAACTGAGATGATAGGGAATTTAATGAAGGCTATGGGCTCCAAGGGGCACAATGAGTTAAACAATCCCAGAGGTCAGGATACAGACTCTTGTCCCCACTTGATCCCAGCTGCCATCGGCAGCTTTTAAATCTCGCTTCCCCCGTCCTGCCTTCCCCATCATCTCAGGATCTCATCAGCTCTCTTTTCAACCCTTTGCAGTGCAATCACTCACCCTGAGGGAGCGCGTCTGTGTGTTTGAGAGAGAGGACAAGCATCTGTCCCTTCGTACTTTCCCCTCCTTTTATTAGATCCTGCCAGCATACCTCAGGGGTTACCTTGGCAACTTGGGGTGTTACACATCAGTCTCTCCTGCTTTAGATTGACAGAATGATCGTTTTTCTTGTACTCCACCCTGCCATTAAATATGAAAAGCTCCCTCTGCAGAGATCCTGCGGAGCACAGCGGCCTCAGGCTGCTGACCTTTACTACACTTTAACACACTCTTATAAGTCCACTTCCTAATGATTATTGAGAACACCCACTCTGTATCACTTCAATGGTGGCCATTGTCGCATCATAGCAATATGCCGACGCACTCATTTTCCTCTGGTGGTGTCTCTTGCCGAGTTAGGCGAGACGAGGTAAGATATGATAACTGTCTCTGAAAATATCAAGATTTCTACGGTATTACCAGTAAGATGACCGGTAATTACACAATTCTGTATTTTAATAAGACGCTCATAGCCTGTAGTTTATGCACAGCTGGGTAAAAGAGGATGAGATGTAGTGAGCAAAGATGGATGATTTATATTTTCTAGCTCTGACCAAACTAAATCTAACTGACATCACTTAACAACAAAAACAAGTTCTTCTCTGCGTTCATCGTTTGATTGCAAACCAACTTTTAAAGGTGCATACCGTCACCTACCATATCAGAGTGTAGATGCTAATTGTTTAATCCTTTACTGTGCTTGACTATTTATTGGCCATAAGCAGTGACTATCTTGCTTGGCTTTAAGGAGAGATTGTTGAAAATGATGCACCATGGGCTGCCAGGTTATCTGGTAGAGCAGGCGGCCCATGTACTAAAGCAGAGTCCTTACTGCAGTGGACCAGGATCCGACCTGCAGACCTTTGCTTCAGGTCATCCCCCCTTTCTCTGTGAACAAGTCGTCTCCCATAGACTCCCCACTCTCAGAGACAGACCTGGACAAATACTGCAAAACCTAAAAATACTTTTTATCTAATTTGGGTGATCATCCTTTAAAAAGGTGAACTGGTTCAGGACATTTCATGCTTCATTACTTGCTGGGTAATCACTTTTTAAATGTAGTCACATGCATGCATTTGCTATTTAGCAGCCATAGCTAAAGCACACACACACACACACACACACACACACACACACACACACACACACACACACACACACACACACACACACACACACACACACACACACACACACACACACACAATGTTCCAAACACATGTTAACCAAGTCTCAGAGGAATTTTACATAAATACATTTCAAATGTGTTGCACTCACTTGGAAGCCAAAGCAGATGGTGGGGATGACGCTGAACATGGAGGACCAGGAGCTGATCCTGCAGACAGGAAGGAGACAAGTCATTTTTCTGGTGCTCACAAATGCCACGAGAAGAAGAAATAATAAGCCGGTATTAGGACATCATTCATAATGCCATGGCATTTAGAGACACTTCTCCATAGAGTTCATCTGTCAATCACAGGGGCACGGATGACAAGAGTAGCTGAGCCAAGTCATTGAGCCAGACGGAGTGTTTTAACGCTGACACTGGGTTCAAGGAGAGAAGCGAGCACAACGCTTTTATCTGCTTCATCTGTCCTGGTGGCCTGGATTCATAGAGGATTTATGGATAGCACACATGGCAGTCATATTTCCGAGAAGCAACCTCATTGTATGAACTTGTGGTGATTTAGTATATTTATGGCAAAGAAAAGACAACCTTGAATACAAAACTTTACTTTTTAAAAAGAAGCATAAAAAACGTTCCGTTTACTTTTGTTCCACCCAAACTACTGAGGTTTGAAGGCAGAGTACACGCCTTGCTTCAGCCATGCAGACAACAGCAAATATAAGCATATACTCAGACAACAATTTTGTAATACAAGTTTTACAGGTCCAGACCAAAACCAAAATGACATTTGGGGAATACATTTGTTAAATATGGAGCTACAGTCAGCTTAGCTTTGTACAGACAGGTGACAGAGGGAAGCAGTTAGCTTGGCTCTGTCCAAAAGGTAACACATTCCACCTACCAGCACTATAACTTGTATAAATCAGTGTAATAATCCATATAAAAAGCGTAGTGTAAGAACAACAAGTTGCAGTTTCGTCAGCCATTCCCCCTGTTACCAGTCTGTATGCTAACCTGGCTGTAGCAGGACGGTTTTAAAGCAAATAAAGCTGAGTAAGACTGAAAACAAGTGAGTGAACTTCAGAATTGATACTTCACTGCACTCCTGCTGGAACCAATTTGTCTGCAACTACTGCAGCTACTCTCTACACCAATTTTGACTTCACTAGCCTTTGTGACCAGTGGAGCGGATAGATTGGAGCCCTGGATCCATCATACACACATACATACCCACTCGTGTAGAGAGGGGTGATGTGAACCAGAACAGCAGGTGTGGTGTAGTATTTGATGATGATGGCGACGGTCAGGTAGGTTGCAGCCAGAGTGCCCAGAACACTGTGAGAGGACAGAGACGTTTAAGTCAAAGTGCAATGGATGAGTAGACGACTGGAAGCTGAGCGAAGGGGGCCGTACCTTCAGTAGGGCCACGTCAGTCATTTATCCACATGTGCATGACTGTGACAAAGACTAATTTCCTCAGCATAAACAAAATACATGTTAAATACAATGACAATATGACAACAGTGCACTGACACCCTGGAGTCTGAGAAGTTTAACCACTGGAGCTCAGCAGATACCTCCATCCAGCTGTCCTGCACTATCCAGTCCAGCTGGGCCTGACCTCTGACAAATACTACTATAGACATTTAACTTTGCAAGCCCAGTTAGGTCGCATGCTATGTCCGAGGGGAGAGCTGTGCACAGGCTTTTGAATGGTTGGGCCTCACAATGATTTCAGGGGGTGTTGAGCTGATCTTCAATGGTAATCTGCCTGTTGGGTTATTAGATATCTTGTGTGTAAATTGGACATTTTGGCACACAGGTGGCACTGGAGAAACACAGAGCCACATTTGAAGTATATTCATAGAAATATACACACATTAGATTTTTATTTATATTTTATGGAAATGTGGCGGAATAGCTTTTGAGTTAACTTGTTATGCATCACACTGTTGGCAAAGAGGACATTTTTGAGCTGATGGTGGAGCTGCATAAAGGGCTAAGTGGTCAACAAAATGATTAGATATCAGCTTGTTGACCATGAACACAACACAGTAGTAGTTGTCCCATCTTGTTCTGGACCAAAGGGTTTGATCAATAAAAATTATATATATCAAAAATAAAAGAATTCTGTTATATATCAAACCCACATTCAAACTATAAAAACCTGAAAAAACTATAAAAACAACCTAAAATACAAATTGACTGAAACATTCTGTACTGCTTTGTCTTATGGGACACCTGACCTGATGTATTTCTGAATGCTGATCTCTTTGGGGATGGAGAGCGGCAGGATCAGGAGGACGCAGAGCAGCACTAGGCCGAAGCGCTGGTCGGTGTAGAAGTGGTACGGCATCTCCGTCTCCGGAAAACCAGTTATCAGCTCGTACAGGGAGCCGCACACTGAGAGGTAAACAAGAACACACAAACATGACACGCAAACAAATAAGTAAAGATTTATGAATCTTAGAAGATGCTACATAATCTGAGTTTTAATTATAACTCGATCCGTCCCAAAGATAAGGAACATGAAAAGTCTAATTTTCTGACGATGCAACAGTTAGTGGACAGGAAGACAAAGAAATCCATCAGGTTACTCTGCAAACAACGAAACATAAATCTGTCCTTTAAGTGAGAGGAGATCACAAGAGATGCTTCCTCTCTAACATAAACAGAGATTATCCACTGGTTTTAAGTTTAAGGAGGAAACAGACTCCAATTAAAAGAAGTGATCATGACCACACTTCTCCCAATGACCCGGGGCCTCATTTATAAAACTGATTACAATCTACACTAAATGCTTACATATGCAATAACTAAATAAAGTATGTTCCCTGTGCTGTAAAATCGTACTTGGTGATATATGCAGAGTTTTAGAAGATTATGGAAACGACTGATGCTCTGTTCCTGCGATTCTTTAATGCCATTTAATGTTATCTTGGATATCTCAAACTGATGAGGATAATTTCATCAGCTGACCGCGAGTGTCATAGCATGCAGTGCGGCCCTTCTCTCGTCAAGTTTGTATTTATAGATCACAACTTCTGTGTAGGCCCTGTTTTCTGCGTACGCACCAGTTATAAATGAAACCCCTGCGATGTATTTTGGACACATTACAGCTGCTCAATAGAAGCCACTACAGTCACTTCAGAAAGGTTCAAACTGAAAGGGGTTAATCACAAAAATAAATATCAATGATCAAGCTAAAAAACAAAAGATTTAATAAAAAAGGACAAATCAGTAATCAGTGCCAAGGCCTGTACACTATTCAGACTCTCCAACTCACACTTCTCCAGCTGGTCATCCACTATAACCAGAAAGGCCACAGAGATCATGAATAGGTTGAAGACGAAGCAGATCTCACACAGCTGACCGATGGCTGGCCCACACACCTCCTTCACCACCGCTTGGTAGGTGCACTGGCCACTGATGGACGAGGAGTAGCCCAGGATGATCAGACCACTGATCAGGAACACGAGGGACACCTGAGAGGATGAAAAGAGAATGATGGAGCTATGATGACATGAATACAGAGGACATCACACAAGGCAGGATATCATTTACTGCAGTCCAAATAAAACACTGATTTGTCCAAAATGGGCAATCTTCAAATAATAATAAATAATAAATCTTCAAATTATTCTGATGGCTTTGGTTTTACTTCGTAGAAACATTTAATAATCCTGGTGAACATTGGTACAGTCTATGTGTTGCAGCCCGTTTCTCTCAATTAGATACCAAGTTACAATTCTTAAAAATGTTTTTATCCCATTTAAAAAGGGATAATTATCAACATGGATAATGTTGATAATGCATAACATGGATGCATCCAAGATACATATGGAGTTGGATATTTTGCAGATGAAAAATCAACTTGCTCTCTGGTGGACAAACTATGTTAAGGGCCCTCTCACACAGTTCCGTATGGCAGAAACGTATGCTGGCGTATATGAAAATGAGTATATACAACGTGTATGAACTAGGGCTGTCAAGCAATGAATTTTTTTTTATTTAATTAAGCTTTGTGATTAATTAATCTAAATTAATCGCATATATCAATATTTGCTGTGGGAAGTTTTTCAAAATATTTAAATGGATTTTGGAAGATGAGTGAATCAATGAGTAGCATTATAAACTGTCAACATGTCTTTTATTTCAATACTATTTCTCCAATATCTTGTTTGCCACAATTATCTTAGACAACACAGACCATCAGTTTGTCATAAAGTGCAATTTAAAATCTGGCATCACATCTTTCATTGCACAATAAACAATATGTTTAAAAGTTGTGTCTTTAACTTCATGTGTAAAGCCTCCGTTAGCCCCCTGTCCTCCACCACCTGCAGTACATTGCAATACATTTCCTGCTGGGGTTTTTAATGTGTCTCAGGTAGGCCGACTCATGCTGCGTCTGAACGCCTGATCGAGATGTGTGACGAGACGGGTCGCTCACTTTAGTGTCAGCGGCGGTTCTAGTACTAGTGCGGTGATATCTATCTATCTATCTATCTATCTATCTATCTATCTATCTATCTATCTATAGATATATATATAGATATCTATATATATATATCTATATATCTATATATATATATATATATATATATATATATATATATATCTATATATATATATATATATATATATATATATATATATATCTATATATATATATATATATATATATATATATATATATATATATATATATATATATATATATATATATATATATATATATATATATATATATATATCTATATCTATATATCTATCTATCTATATATATATATATATATATATATATATATATATATATATATATATAGATATATATATAGATATATATATAGATATATATATAGATATATATATAGATATATATATATATATATTAACTGAACCTGACGATACACAGGAAAACGAGTAAGGATAGGAAATGTTTGAAAAGATTCCCTCTGGGGATGTTAAATGGAAAACCCAATATAAAGAACACGTGTACCCTTGTGTGCTGACAAATGCTTGCTCTGAATGTCGGAGGCCTAGACAAAAGTGAATGGATGCAGATGAATTGACGAGGCTCACTTAGACATATTATCCAATTTTGGCTTGGTTTTTTTTCACCATAATTGCCATTAAATAACATAAAAATGGAAGTGGGGAGATCAGTTGTGACCATCCTAAAAATTCCGGTCAAAACTTTTCAACCCTTCAAACCTTTACACAAGCGATGTGCCAAGCAATTACCTTTCTGCTGCTATTGATTACTGTATATTAGAATACTAATCTTCAGGCATTGAGGGGTAGAGGGCGTAATCCCAGATCAGGAAATTGAGGATTAATGGAGGGTCTAAGGGCCAACATCATAGACCTTGTTTTCTCAGTTATTTCCTTAGTATTAACATTATCAGGTAATGTAGATATTCTTTTCAATTGCCTAAAATCTTGTTTTAAGAAAGTTGTTAAACCACAGATATGACGCATTTATTTTCGTAATTTCTACCTAGCTAGCGAGCCGGCATTTTGGTGTTGCGTCATTGCATACGTAACGCAGTTGGTGTTGCGTGGATGGACGGTTAGACGGTCAACACTTTGGGTTGAACAAGTAAAAAAAATGTTGTGTTGTGCTGTTAATGTTTCTTATGACTTGTGTAACAACCATTCTTGTTCTACCTGTCGGCCAAATCTTTGTGTGGCTACAGCCTAGGGTTGCTCTATGATTGAACCTCCTGCAATATTTTGTCCTAATTAAAATGCATGTCCCCACCACTTTCCAAATCAATCCTACGCCCTTGACCACTAAAAATTACAATTGTCATTGAATTATGTTTTCGAAGTTCTGGTGGACAAAGCTTTTTGCTTCAGGACAAAATAATCAACTCATTTTTATTCCACATTCAACTTTGGAATTGGAGGACATGACACAGAAACCATAAGGGTGTCAACTCAAACAGCCTACATGCAAGGGAAACAAATTACTTTCCATGTTACATTAAATCCGACGCAACAGAGAGGACAGAGGACGTCCATAAATCACACTCAGGCCTTACTTTGTCCGAAGTGTGCAGGGCGACAAATCATAAGAAAGGAGCAGCAAAGAAACGGATGCATTGAACTGGAAATATCAAATGAATGGAACCCCTCCGTTTCTACTGCCAGGTGATTTGTCCAGAAAGACAAAGTGTAAGTTAGAAAGGAGGACAGCAGGAAGTGGCACCAGGAGAATAAAGGAACAATTTGTATTTTTTTAATAAACCTTTGGACAATAGTTTGAGCTGTAGAGTTATACAAAAACATTTTAAAGAGTTAGTTTGCTCCTCAAAATCCAAACTCCAAAACTAGAGTGCACAGGTTCCTAAGGAGAACGGGAATATAAACGGTTTTACTAAAACAAAGAATCAAGTCCATTTTCAGGGGCAAAGTGATGACCCACTGAAAAAGGTTACACACAATGAGTTCTGGTTTTTGGGGAATAGACTATGATAAATAAATAAAAACAAATCAATTTCAATATTGCAGTGGTGTGAGCGGCAGACTGGAGAAAAGAGGAGAGCAACAGAAGAAAAGTCAGACTGATGAAGATAAAGTGAATCTAAAAGGTGCTGAGGTCAAGTCTAACATTGCCTCCCCTGTCAGGTGGAACAGATCACAATCTCCTAATTGATCTCAGTGGACCTCAACACTTCGCAGATAAGATGCATCTCCCCGACAACAAATCCAATTAAGATAAATAGTTAACTTAATAATAAGTTAACTTAAAAAAATAAACAACCTTTAAAAAGCAGTTTGACTGCATCAACTTTTGAGAGATCTGCCAGAAACCAGCAATGCAGAGAAACCTCATATTCTACGACTAAAAATATCATCTTTTAATCTTATTTTAAAATGTAAAAAATGCCCACCAGCTCGACGGCGACTGCGCTGCGGATGCCTCCGGCTCTCTCGAAGGCCCAGGGAAAGTTGAGGAGCCCGGCGCCCAGGGCAGATTTCAGCATTATGAAAATGGCCCCCATGGAGCCGAGCCGAGGCCCGGCGGACACGTCCAACGGGGGCTTGGATGAGGCTGAAGCCAGCAGGCTGATGCTCTCTCTGGCTAACTCCTCCATGCTTCGACCGGCAGGACACTCACGGCGGGACACACTGACGCACACGTGCGCTCACAAGCTACATACATAGATCAACACGCGCTGCCAACCACTCCCCGGGTTCTGTGGGCCGCTCACTGAGCAAGGTGAGCCGGAGGGAGGAGAGTGGGATGGGTGGTCCTGGTGGAGGGCTCCTGCTGCCTTCAGGTGCTGCTGGGAAACTGTAATTCAGAGAGAACCATAGAGGACTTTCTATGATAGGTTTTTAATGACATTGTAATACACACTTGTGAATAACAATATACATGCAACAGTAAGATGCAGTGGAGTGCATTGCCATGATGAAAAAACACAATGAATGAAAAGGCTTCAACTTTTCCATAACTTAACCCTCTATGGCAGGGGTGGGGAACCTTTTTCCTATGAAGGCCATTTCAATTTTTACAACGTCCTTCGAGGGCCATTCTAATTATTGAACTCATAACCTCTGCTAAAAAAAGCAACTGGCACGCACGCACGCGCACGCGCACACACACACACACACACACACACACACACACACACAGTTGTAGTCAGTAGTAGTGTGTTTATTAGATTTGATGTTTTGACTTTAAAACTTCTAATTGGTTGGAACCATTTGTGGTTGATGTTTGTCTAAATAAGGCATTTTCTAATGCATAGATTGTTTGCTTTCCTTATTCCACTTATATGTGCTATAGAAAACCTTGGTACCTCGTAGCACATTGTTGCTTTGAGGCAACAAACCTTTTTAACATTTTAAATAATTAAGTAATATTGACCTTTTATTGTTATTGTTTATTTATTATTTATATACATTATTTTTAAAATATTTTATTTAATAGATTTTTTATATTTCATGTGATTGACATCTACATTTTCTACACGAGACAATATAAAAACAAACATAAGGGGACTCTTATATGCAACAGTCAACACACACACCATTACAGCATGAAATATATATTATAAACCAAACCGGTAGAAAAACATGTAGTGTGACCTGGTTTTGCTTAAATAAAAACATTTCTCTTCATTAGCCATTCATTAGTGCAGGGGTAGGTAACCTTTTCTATCAAAAGAGCCATTTTGCCCCTCTTCCACCAAATAAAATGTATCTGGAGCTGCAAAACGTATTTGATACCACAGCTTAAAAGTTTTCTATATATATTTATTTATTTTACCTGCTTTAACAAAGGAAAACACCAAAATCTTTTGAAGAGAAGGAAAAAATACAGTGGCATGTTCAGGCCTACTTTGAAAAGAGAGAAACACAGAACTATGCAGGACTATTTGAGTCCTCCCCATATTTGTTGACTCAAATAAAAAGGAAATTAATGTAATATAAAAATACACAAGATAATAAAAAAATACAATATAAAAATGAAATGAAAAAAAAATATATTTATCCCAGTTTGAAACAAAGAAACCATATAGCTGCAGCCTAATAGCTTACAATGAGTAAACATGAAAAAATAGGCCAGTTTGTACCTAATTATGTCCGTTTCAGTGTGTTTTCATCCACATGGTGATGGTGTTAATTTATTTGGCTTTTAAACAATTCACAGCAGCCTCACAAATGTCCCCCACCCCCCATATCAGTGTCTCAATATCACCTTAGAAAGATTGTCCACTGTGCAACAAATACATAACAATAAATATTTAGTTCCATGTTTTTTTGTGTGTGAAAGCTACAGGGAGCCACTACAGAGGTGTTAAAGAGCCGCAGGTTGCAGACACCTACATTAGTGTATTGGCTCCTAGAATTCTCAAAAATTATTTTATTTTATTTTGTTCAAATCCTCAAACATATTCACATATAACTAAGAGACATAGTGTATGGGGGGGGGCAGTGTGTATGTGTGTTAGGCTCACTGTCAAATCTGGTAGTGTCAATAAGTGAAGGGGAAGAATATATGGGGAACGGGAACGTTTGGGTAAAACCACCTCTGCACAAGAGGACGTCTGTGTGGGGCCAGGATGTCTTGCGTCCCGGGTGGCCAGGCCATCACATGCAGTTAAATCAGTGAAGATCAGACCTAAGAGGAAACAGGGAGATGTCCCACATGGACAATGTTGTTTTACACAAGCATGAACGATCACATCAATCATCGATGCCTTTTCATGAGGGTGAAACCAATCTGATTACACTGCAGGCTGTGATGACAACTCAAACACACAAAAGGTTAAAAATGTTAGCAATATTATTCAGGCCAGATGATGAATATAACAAGGAAGAAAACAAGATTTCGCCTTAACTTCTTAACTTAAGGTGTTGATGAAAGGTTGTAAGAGAGGCCAATGAATCTGTCTGTAAATCACCTAAAGTCCTTTCCATTAGTGTTTTCTGTTATTTACCTTCAGAGAAACATGCAACAACGTACTGCTGTTAAGGATGAATTGAAGATGGTGGAAATCGAAATGCTGCCTGCAAACCTTCCTGCTCCCCTCGACGTCTTCCCTGTTCTTTAAAAGCTTTCGTCGCCTTTGTCTTTTGATGTCAACACAAAGAAGGATTATTTTTGTACATGACTCATCATTCTGTAGCTTGTAAGGAAGCGTAAACATGAAGCAGTCAGAATTAGTCAATAGTTGAGAAGTGTCCAGTATCAGTAACACAGGCGCCTCAACTTGTAAATGTCATGCACAGAATTGATTTGGTGGTACAAAAGCCAAAAACACATTGAGTTCACCCAAAAGAAAACACCAGCGTCACTTTATTTCACTCGTGAAATTGAGTTCCTGACTTTTAATTTCATGGATGAAAATAGAAAAGCTACACAAATGAATTTCCTGCAGTACAGTTACAGGGTAACAGATTGTACCTCTGAAGAAAAAGGACGAGGACCGAATCGGGTAGTAATATGATGATTTGCTTGCACAACCTCTGTTTATAATTTACAGAAACAGTAAGGAGAATTAATCTCACACATTCTCTTTGAATATGAGCGAGCCACTAATCTGGACTAGGAATGGAAATAATGGGTAAGAGGAGTGTGACTATGGTCCTTTCACTGCTTAGGTGTTGCAGGCCTGCCATAAGAAGTCAGTGGGTAAGAAAAAGAGGTGGAACAATGTCCCTGTTGTGAAATGAAATGAAGTCCCAGGTAGACAAGTCTAAGACATAATTAAAAATGGGGTAGGCAGTTCATTTTTTTGCGTCATTGGACAAAAAATCCAATTCAAGTGGTCTGAGAGAAAACTAGACTTGAAAAAACTAGCCAGTGATGGGAGACTTTGGCCAATCACAGTTCATTTCAGAGAGAGGGCGTTCCTATTGGCTGTTCTACAAATGCAGATGGATGTGCACGTCCCTTCAGATGGTGAAAGCTTGACCCAATAACTGCCTACCTGCAAAGAAACCCAAAGAAGGACTTAAAAGAAACTGACAATATCTGCAACACATTTCGGAGATGGAGAGTAAATGTTTCTCATTTTTACCCAATGATGACAAACTAAACCGCCTCCTCCACCTCCACCCATGCTGGGGGAATGGCTCCAGAGATGCTACCGTTTACACATTTCAATTATGTTACGGTTATGACCGAAACCGGAAAAATTAATCACATTACCATTAGCCGCAGCTAATGTTTTTAGTGCTAATTAGCTAATATTAGAATGCTAACACTATGGTACAAACATAGCACCACTTACCAGACAAATGTTGGTAAAATATGCACGTGGCTAGTGGATTGGTGTCACTCACCAGCCAAACATGACTTACACGACTGGTAAGAGGCCCCGGGGCAGTCTCCGAACATACTGAAGAGATGAAATATCTCGTCTGGCCTGGAAACGCCTCGGGGTTCACCAGGAAGAGCTGGAAAATGTTGCTGGGAGAGGGATGTCTGGAATACCCTGCTGCCCCCGTGATTTGAATATTCACTAGCCATTTGACGGCGGGACAAAAAAAAGTGAAATTCGCACCGCACTAACACGCTAAAGTACGATACGAAACATTATACCTGCTAAACCTCAGCATGTTAGCACGCTGACATTATGTTTTGCATGTTTCCATCCTTTCCTTAATACTTTATCTTCCAGACAATTGTTTACTTCATTGCACATTTTTTAAATACTTTTTATACAAGTACAATTATAACTGAGAGACACAAAACAAAGGACACATGGGGTATTGTAAAAGAGGGGGGATTGGGATTGGGATTGGGGAAGAGTACCTGTTGCAGTTCTTGGGCTGGATTGAAATAGCATGTCAGTTTGTCTTTGGGGTAAATCTTATTCCCTTTTCTACATGATCTCCGATTCTAAAGGTTAATTTTTCCATGTTCAAAATGTGTTATATTGTTGACCGCCATGAAATTAGTTTTGGCTGTTTCCATGTCCTTGTCACCTGCTTCCTGGCTGTGATGTTAAAGAGATGCATGTCCCCCAATTCTATCTTTTCTACTTAATTAATACTCAAAATATTTTCTAGTTTCAGAGGTTCTTTTAGGTCTAACATATACAACAGTGTTTTCTGAAGCTCTATCTCTCAATATTTTAGGCTACATGTAAAGGATGTGTGTAGTTTGGTTGTTCCCCACATCCTCTCCAGCACCTCTCTTTAAGGACCGCAGCAGAGACTGTGCCTCTGCCAGATGATTCAGAAGGTGTCAGTTGATTTGTTCTGCACTTTTGTTGTATAATCATTTTTAATCTTTGGATTTGGGCAGGATATCAAGTGATTCCAAACGGCAACCTCGGGTGCTGACAAATGTAATCAATGTGGAAGTATAAAAACTGCAGTTCCTTAAATGGTCCCTCGAGAGGAGCTCATAAAAGTGATTCAATCCCCGTAGACTGCAATGTTAAAATGCCAACTTTACAGCAGAAATAAACATGTTTACAGCCTGGTACAGAAAACTGTTTTGGTCTCCATAGCTAATTTCCCTGTTCATGGCAACTGTACGGAGGAGTGAATTTTTATATAACTAAATTATATTAAGGCCTAAAGTTATGTAAAGCTAAGGGCTTGGCTGCTTTGATTGACAGGTGGGTGCCGTCACAGGTCGCTAGCTGCTTGGCGGGCCCGCCACAGCTCCACCAACAATCCAATTTGTCAATCAAGTTTTGGATTATCTGGGAGTTAGGAGGAGTCGTCACTAGCAAGATGGTGACGGCTGGAGCAATCCACACTGAGCAAGCCCTCAGGAACAGTGAAGGGCTTTGAAGCCAATTTGACATAGTGGCCAAACCATGGAATTACAACTTCCGGCGCCATCACTTGATGCCATTGTGGCTTCATGCCCCACTAATCAACTTTCATAGGAATTAGCATTGTACTATCTCCAACGGTGTATTCACTTCTCCTTCTATGAGATTGAGCTTCACTTTGGCTTTTCAGAAACCCATGGATGACGTCACAGAGACTCCGTCCATGTTTTATACAGTCCATGGTCTAAACGTCAAGTCTAAAGTCGTCTGATTCATAACCCGAGTGTCATGGCTCCTGTTTAAAATCTCAAATCAGCCAGCGACACATTAAGTTTTGGTCTTGAGGGGACAAATAGGATATGTGGAGGAGGACATGTGAACAGGTGTGGGAGGAGGGGCAGCAGGAGTGTAGATGCTAGCCAGCCTTTCATGCGCACACAGACCTTCATGGATAAAGTGGACGGGGAGAGGTACAGGCTGGTAGGACATATGATGAGGGAGGAACTGTTGAATTGGAGAGGGGGGGGGGGGGGGTTCAGCTCAGAGCCGACACGGTGTCTCTTTCAACTGCCTGTCCAGGATGTGAGCAGGCGACCTGATTGGCCCCACAGGAAGTCCTGGCATCTGGGAACCGATGAGGGAAAGAGGGCATGTGACCTCCACTCACCACCAGCTTTCCCAAATCTTGTTAGCACAGCTAGCTGGCTCCGGGGTCATTTCCCAGTTTCCCAAGGCTCCGAGGGAGATTAATTCTCCAGTGGTGCCGTCATCCAAGAGGACGGGTGACAGATTCACAGGCTGATCTGGCCTATTAGGCTCGGATAAGGAGCCAAAGCTCAGACCCCCAAGCACACCAACGCACATCATCTCTGATGAAATCAACCTGCATCACTGAATTCAGCCCATAAACAATACTAAAACCACGAGGGAGGTGGCATTAGGCCGTTCAATCTATAATTACTCCACAGAAAATGCAATTATTCCTTCTCAAAAGTCTGCCAAGGAAAATGAAGAAATGCATTTCACTATCCTGCAGAATGGAAAGGACTTAACTCACGTCACAAGATTTTCCTCCCATGTTATGTTCAGCCTTTTACTGAAGATTAAAATGGTACGCATGTTACCGATTGCCATTGCTGACAAAGCAAATCCCAAATTATTTCTAATTTTAACTGGAAAAATAACCATCTAATTCAGTCTACATGTGTACTGCCAGCTCTTCCTAAAAATAATGAAATATTCAGGATGTCCTGGTGGCTAAAATGCTGATATTGTGATGCGATGTCCCCAATTCAGCTCTGGCCAGTGACCTGTTTGCACGTCATTACTCACCTTTCTACTGTGGAATAAAAATCCTTATCTTCTAAATGATTCTGCTTCGATCATCACATTCTTTGCCCGGTACAACTTAGACAGAAATAGCTCCAGATATGGTCTCCTCATGATATAACCACTGAGATCATCGGTGTTCTACCTTTTGGTGGTGGGAGATGTGTTGATGATCACAGGGTATTGACTTAACTCTCTGTAATGATTAATACAAGACATGAATTTCCACTTTATCTACAGGGCGGAAAAACAAGAAACTGTTGCCAGAAGAAGAGAAGAGAACGCACAGTTGAGCTACTTTTTATGAACAAAAGCAAAACAGCTGCACCTAGACCGGGAGTCGATACCTGAAAAGTGTTTTATTGAACAAAAATATACTTACTGACATACATTAGGTTGGACCCAGTACATTTTTGCACTTCACTTTCAACATGGCACAAGTGTGAATGGAATGCCTTCACGTTAATGTAAAGGCTGCAGAAGCACATGTTAGATACGATCACTTGTATTCACTTTAATATGAGTGCAGCGTCACAGTAGAATACAATAGACAAAAGAAAATACTTGATATTAAACTCACCTACGAGTTCCCGCTGTGTACCTCTGGTTCAACAACGGTCACATTGTGTGCGAGTACCCTTCCTATAATGGTCCCATCACGTCCGGTAAAAAAGCCCTTTAGGGAACATTTAGACGTATAAACGCCGTTCAAATGTGTGTACCCTCCTGCCACAGCAGCTTGATTGATTGGGTAGTCAGATGGCTGAGAGGACTACTCTATGTTTGAATGGTCTTTCATGCTTTGTACATGAGAACCAAACTCTGGTTCAACCACACCGACCACTAAGAGGGCAAAAAAAAAGAGACAAAAATACCTTTGAGCCACAGTTCAATACGAACAGAAGAAATCAGCAGTCATTGGTCAAATCAATTGGAAGCTGAGAATCAAAATGTGTGCAGATTGAAAAAGAACAAGTTCCTGTTTCAGTGTCAAGTGCACAATAATGCCTCCGACAAGCTGGAATTAACAGGGAACATGTTGCTTCAGCAGAAGTATTGTTAAAAGGACAGTTGAGCCAAAGATCTAAAATACATTTGAAACACTCAACAGCAATCATGAACCTCTACAGCCGATAACACTCTGCAACTCACGCCATAACAGTCGAGATCGATGAATAGCACTACAGACAAGAGGAAAAATATGTCATCTTGATTTTGTGAACGGTCCCTTTAAAACTTAAGAGAAACATTCATATAACTAAGATTCAATGCACTGACCAATCAGTTTAAACCTCTTTAAGCTAACCACTGAGTACACTGCAGACGGCCCAAATAATAACGCAGGTTTTACTCATTTAATTCTTCTTTTGGGGCCAAAACTACTTCAAATGTTATTATACATTTGGTGTGAGAATTATGCTTTCATTTCTGTAAAAACAGCCATTATTAAAAGGAAAGAATAAAAACAATATAACCACTGAATCCAAACTTTTGAACGGCAGTGTATGTCTGAATAAATGATCATGTCTGAAGTGCTGAATCTTTTGCATCTTAAATTGCTATTAGATGACTTCAAGCAACTCCAGAATTAATGCATTTACAAACTCAAATCAATAACCAAGCAGCTCACTTTGATTATGCTTTTTAATTGATGATATATTTGAACAAGTCTGTCGATGCTATCATGAAGGAGGATATCAACAGAATGCCTGGCCAGAGTTCGCTCATTATAGAAAATATAAAAACAATGAAAAGATGATGATTTGAAACAGATGTGGGCGGGACTTACAAAATGGTGGATGGAGACAAGAGAGAAGACAACTTGGTGATTCAATGATCCTCATGTTGGCAATGTCTGCATAACTGTATGTGTGTGTGTGAGGTTGTTTCTGTCCGCGTGTATGCCAACTGCTTTAATCGGAAAGTGCACACAGTATGTATATGCGTTTGTGTGAAATCTCTTGTACTTCTGAGTATGTGTGTTAGGGTACGAACAATTCAATAAATATAAAAGTCGGACACATTTCATTCATAAAGAAACAGTTTGGTCAAAGGAGAGAGGGAAATGTAGACAACATGTCTGTCTCAAACAGGCATTTTTAGGACCAGGTGTGTACTGTGTTTTACATCTAATACTTTTCATTAGTCCACAAACACACACACACACAAACACCCACGGACAGCCTTGAACAGACAAGAGGCACATAAATCCAAGAGACGTCTGGAGTTGCAGTACGTTCATGTCCGGCAGGCTCCAGTTTCAGAGTCGAGGGTTCATTAGACTCCGTGTACTTCCACACCTCCAATGTTGCTACTCAACACAAGTTGTCTGTTTAACAGTGTCTCAGCTGTGGAGGTGAATCCAGCCTCCCAGCAGCAGTTCAGAGTGGCAGATCCAGTCAAACTGTAGGGTTTTTCCCAGTCGTCGTTGCCGTCTGCTGCTGCTGCTGGAGGTACGTGGGCCGTTTGATGCGGGGTTTCCTGCGCTTAGGTTTGCTCTTGGCCTTTGTGAGCTGGACCACGAAAAAGGACAGGACGACCATCGCTCCCAGGAATGCGAACACGGGAATGGTCTGGCCCACTTCTTGATTGTAGCGACCGGGCATTATCCCTGAGGGGATAAGGTCACAGGTCAGTAACCACTTTTATTATCAATAACAAACTAACTAACGGATCGAGGAGATTAACGCCCGAGTTCTGAGAGCTAAAATGACTGTTTTTGTCAAGGGAGTCTGGTGGCTTTGGAGAGAGCAGAGATAACAGCTTCAGGTTCCCGTGGGAAAGGGCTGTCTGACAGCAAGGTAAAGCGGTGAAAACTATTCCATGTATAGTGTACACTTTGAAAACAATGTAGCGCACTGCTGTGCTCAAAACTCCTAAACAGAAGGAAAAGCGGCTCTAGACCTAATCCCAAATCAGATTGCTTAAAGTAATAACTTTGAACCGTGAGTTACCTCCCGGGATGTCCCAGGCCCCACTCTCCCCAGGAGACAGAGGTCTGACCTGGGGACGGTAAGCCTTCACGTTGGGTAGAGCCACTTTGTCCAGATCCACTGAGAGAAGCTTCTGGTGCTTCCACAGGTTACTGAGAGCAGGGAGAGAAACACAGAGAGAGGGTGAGACAGATTCTAAATGTATACAGTGTAATGTGTGGAGTCAGTCACAAAACTGAAGCTTTACTTCATGAGATTGAAATACTTGGTCGACAGGCTGGAAAATAGACAGAAAAACCAAATTCCATGTTTGAACCCCAAGACTGATTCAAAGTATTTTGCCACTGAAGCGTTGCCCACCTACTGGGAGACATGCGTCTGTAGTGCAGTGACTGAAGGAAGAGTAAATGTTGACTATGGGAGAGTGCACTAACAAGATAACTCAATATAATCTCTTTCAGACATGTTGAGAAATGTATCTCCCCTCCCAGACAAATAGGAGTTGAATCTGACTCCATTGTCCCTCCCGGCTCCTTTACAGTGAAGATTGACATCTCCGGGATGGAATTTATCTGCAGATGCTCCAGTTCTAAATGAGTCCAGAATGTGGCTACAGACTAGGTAAGGCTTGTTTTTAACCTAGCCAATGCTGGAAACGCCTTTTGCTGAAGCAGTTGTTGATCCCCGGCCGGTTAAGAGGAGTCAGCAGTCAATGACGGTGTAAAACAGCAAATACAATAGGTCTTTCAAAAATTGTGAATCACCGCAAACCTGAGCGGTCATTGAGCGTACACAAAATGAAACGAGCACGTTGCGCATTACAGACGTTTATAAACTATTAACTGGTCACTGCTTCATCAGACCGACCTGGGGGCCGTCTCATTGAGTGGCTGTGGCTTCGACCAAGACAGGTGGGGGCAGGCTGGTAGTGGGCGGGGCTTAGGGTCTCCAAAGTGAGGCTCGAGAACTTTGGAGTAGCGATAAAGATGGTTGCCTAGAAGAATGGAAAGAATATATGTGAATTATAATAATGACAAAGCATTAAACACAACAAGGACAGAACAATTACTCAATGTTTCAGATGCTTTAAAAAACCCATTAACATGTCATCCACTGTATTGTGTCATTTCCTTCCTCACCTTCCAGTCTCTGTGGCAGTGGGCGCTCGGTGCCTGTGGGTGGTGCTACCCTGCTGTGGGAGTGGCTGAGGCTGGGAGGGGTCATACTGTAAGAGGTGTACTGAAGGAGAGCGTCGAGCAGCCAGAAACAGTCTGAGAGATCAGACGCAACAAATATTAGTCTATCGGTTGGAAGTACAAAGTGAGAAAAGCATACACACATCAGCAGACTAACGAGAGGTCACCTTTCTGTCTGTGGCTGTCGTCTATACAGTTAGAATCACCGTACAGAGCGATGCGACCTCCCCCGTCTGACGGTGTTTGGTATAGTCCGAGGATGGGAACTCCCTCCACCACTGCAGTCTCCTGCTTTAACACTTCCAGACCTGTGAAAAGAACAACACTCTGTGGTGGTATATCTCAATTTAAGGCACACAGATTAGAACAGTTGCCCGTCAGCCTGCATGGCTGCTGGCCAGCACTCTGCTACACTAAGCTGGGTTCAATACTTTGGGAGGGGGGCTGGTACCTTGGTCCTTTAGATTCTTGGCAATCACTATTCCATCTTCTGGGAAACGGGCGATGCTGCAGCCTGAGGCATAGTACACTGAGAGAGAGAGAGAGAGCGAGAGCGAGAGCGAGAGAGAAAGGAAATATCTTCATTTTCTAAAACACTGAATAAAACTATTCTAAAAAGGTGACCAGAGCAGGACTGCACTGAATAGTTGGAAGCTTCATTCTTAATGTTCCAATTCAACATTTGAAAGCTTTTCAGCTTTCTTATAATCTTCTTTGCATGTCTGTGCACAAATACCAGGTTTAAACACAACGAACAGTCGCAGATAAAGATTAGAATGTTATTAATTAAGAATATTATTAGTTTGATACTATTTGTAGAATTAAGAGTGGTGGCTGCGTACAATTGTTTCCAACTTGTGTCATACAAACATTTCCAATAACTCCAGAACATTATAAAGTTCAAAAGTCAAGATTTATTGACTCATTATTATTATTATTATTATTATTATTATTATTATTATTATTATTATTATTATTATTATTATTATTATTATTATTACTTCTAGTTGGCACCCCACATCAGGTCCAGTCCTCCTCCATAACCTGCATCACCTTCTCCGGTCAGAACATTCCACTCTCATCAACATTCAATCTGGGTGTTAAATGGATCCTCACCTGACCTTTGAGGCCCACATCAGACAAACATGCAAGAACTCCTTCTACCACCTCAAAAATATTGCCAAACTCCGCCCACACTCTCTGGAGGAGACAAATGCATGGACAAGCTTTTCAGCATCTGACAGACTTGACTACTGTAACGCACTTCTCATCGGGATTCCTAGCAAAAACATCCAGAAGCTGCAATACATCCAGAACAGCGCTGCTAGGATCCTGATGAGAGTGTGAAAGTACGAACACATCACACCCTTACTCAAATCACTGCACTGGCTCCCGGTCTCACTCAGGATTGATTATAAAATCTCCCTTTACACCCATCAGTGTATTCATGGAAATGCTCCATCCTACCTCAGAGAACTGCTCACCCCACAAACCTCCATAAGAAACCTCCGTTCTGTAAAGGCTAACCTCCTCCTTCCCCCCAGGACCAAGCTCAAAACCATGGGAGATCGCGCCTTCTGCTCTGCCGCTCCCAGACTGTGGAATGCTCTCCCTGAACATCTGAGGACGCCACAGACTGTGGATGCTTTTAAAACAGGCCTAAAAACACATCTTTCTAACAGAGCATTTTGCTAGACTTTAACCATTTTAAAGTGTTGTCTTGTCTATCAAATGTTTTTATTTTAGTTTTTTAAATGTATATTTTGCTCATCGTTTTTACTCTGTAGCACTTGAGTTTTGTTTACGCAAATGAAGCAAGTGTGCGTGCGTGTGTGTATGTGTGTCTTACTGTCATGATCAGCCAAGGTGAAGTCTCCCTCGTACAGCCCGTCACTGAAAGCCATCCCCCACACTGAGATCAGGTCGTTCAGAGCTGGTACGTTAGCACCCCCTGTGTCCGGCATCCACCACTGCCTGCAGGTTACATCAAGAAGAGAAAACATCTCTTCATATTAGGCAGCAACACAAATATACATCTACATAAATAATCCAGACGTCATCCACTAATATAAATAAGCAGTTTGACATCTGCCACAAACAGATGATTGATTAAAGTAAATACTTTACGCCTCAAAAATAAAGCAAAAAAAGAAGTCTGGATGAATTAAAGTAAACGGGGGCCGTGTTTAAGAACAGCAAAACTATATCAAAACCTTTGTATACAACTCATGGCGTATAATCCAAGTCTCTGTTATCCAGTCTGTCTGTTCACTACTTCAACACATGCATATATTCTAAAAGTAGACCAGTAGCATTTTATGCACACGTGTTACATACAATAAAGGAGACCTATACTGCACGAGTTTGTAAACGGATGTTTTCATATAGTTGTGCTGTTGTTAAACACGGCCCCCCCGTTTTACTTTCATTCATGGAGACTTTTCACTGTGGAGGCGAGCAAACAAAGTTCTTCTAAGAATTCAAGTTAACAGTGATTCATACAGGAATGCTCATGTTGGGGGTGAAGTATTCCTCCAGTGAAAATAAGGGGTCACATGAAAACAAAGTAAACTTCACAGGAATACATCAAAAATAAAATCCCACACAACCTGGCGAAAAATATCTGCAGTTTATAAAAGATAAAGCAGAAACTTAAGAGGAAAGAGTTCCACGTTAAGTTATTTCTTCCCACATCAGGGTTGTTGGTCCAGAAAAGGCAGCATTGAATGAACAAACCAGAGATGAACCATCGCCATTCAATTAAAACTGAATTACTCGGCATAATATTTTGAAGCCATAAAGACTATATTTGACTGTATTTAAGACTTTAATCCTGCGGATACTGTGCAACAGCTTGGGTGGGATACGAGCAGTCATTTTTAGCTCTGCGTGAGGAGCTCGGAATCTGAAAAGTCGTGATATATTACATCTATTACAAAGCGAGGAGGCATAAATAGAGTCCAACACTGCAGCGAGGGAGTCGGACAGAAACTGTGAGACAGCAGGCTGTTAACTGACACAACGTAGTTTATCTTGCCATCATTAGAACGTGATAAAGCTGCTGCAGAAAGCCGGAGCTTCGGAGGCAATAGCTTTTTAATCATTGAACTGTCTCATAATGGAGGAAGAGGACACATAGATCATTTTAAAGAAATAGATACAGGGAGCTTCCAAACATAAGATCAGTCACAGTCAGAGAGGACTTTAAAGCACCGGTGCACAACAACACAGCTCAGAAAACTCCTGTTAAACACAAGTAAGTAATGCAGAGGCTAGAATTTAGTTTTCTGATTTTGATCAGAGCGAGAATGGTTTTATACTTCTTCAACATGATCTGCAGTGATGTGAAGTTATTCTTCTCTCTATTTTTTGAAAACATAAGGCACTGTCACCGCATGAGTTTATTAATTCAGCCATTTATAGAAACTTGTATTCTTAATCAGCTTGTTGAATGAAAAATGGTGACAAGTCTCCACAGTGTGGTACGGCTCCACTCGCTCCGTTTTGGTTTAACATCAACAGTTGTGGATAGCACCTGGTGCTCTTTGAAAAGAACTCTGTCGAGGTTCCAAGCGAGCTGAGCAGATAACTGATTGGTCAGAGAGAATCGTCACTAGCACGACACGGGACATCCTGCACAAACCCGTCATTTTTAAATATCAAAGCTGCCATCAATAGTGCTATTCACTCAACTCAGAATAAAATAAAAATCACAGCCCGCAAAACTACGCCGTGGTCAATTGATGAAGTGTTGACATTCTTCTGTTTGGTTGCCGATTAAAGGATCCAGCAAGAGCTGCTACCAACGCCCTGAGCGGCTGTAAACTTCCTGTAAATGACGGCTTCTCGAGGCTAATTGCTTAATTTTGTGTCAGGTGTTAGCGGCAAGTTGTTTACTGATGGAGCTTCTTACTAAATAAGATGCTGTTTTCATACAGTCAGCAGTGGTGATCAAGAATTTTCAAGTTGCATATGTTGACTTTGATTAAAGCCTCAGACAACTTGGTTTGAAATCTGAAGTATTTCTCTGAAACAATAAATATTTGTGTCACTGAGTTATTAACAGTTAGACACTCAGTAAGCTGCTGTGTGTGGGTGTGCTTTGATAGCTTGTATTGACAGTACTGGCAACATGAGCAAACAACACCTCGACTTCAGACTTTGGTACAATATATTGATAAATTGTTGCAATAAAGTATGTGTCATCTATTTACCATCGAGTCCACTCCACCCTCCACACCCTCCACCCTCCACCCTCCACCCTCCACACCAGAGAGAAGTGCAAAACTCAGACACTCTCTCATAACACAAAAAAATCCTTTTCTCAAAGTAAGACTTAAAACAAATGTGGTTTTAATGGCGTTTAACATTAGCCAGTGTTGATGCCATGATATCAATAATAAGCAGTAGTGTAGTGGCGGTTGCATACCGGGTGTTTTCGTCATAGAACTTGACCTTCCTCATGACCGAGGTGTTGTACCAGTCACTGAAGACGATGAGCGACAGGCCGTTGTCGATGTCTCTCCTCAGCTTGGTGATCTCTTCGGGGAAATACTCCTCCTCGCTGTCCACCAGCATCAAAGTGCCTGCAGACACACAAGAGAGAACAACCCATTAGTTCGCTATCTTTTGCGAAGCCATAAGCAAATAGCACTCCGAGAAAAGACGTGCCTGGAGCTTTTAAAATCTTCTAATTCTGTTTCCATCTCTGTGCTCTTACCGTACTGGCTGGCATCAAAGCAGGTGATGGGTGCGCCGAGCACCTCGACAAAGTATCCCATACTCCTCAGGTGCTGGTACATGTCCCTGAAGTTAGTGTGGATGTGGTCTCCATTCCTGGAAACATGATCAGTAACGATTCACATTTCAGTTTATTAAGGTCAGAACATGAAATGTGTTCAGAGAATTAACAACAAACATTACAAATAATGTAAACCACAGATGTGGCACAAGAAAAAAAAAAAAAGATGTATAGACATCAAGTACACGTCTACACACACGCACCAGTCTAGTGGGTCGTTTTTCATGCGGAGGTTGTCTCGGGGAAAGTAGCCGGGCGGGTAGCGCAGGTTGTGGTACTGATCCCACAGAACCCTCTTACTGCGCGGGGGAGTTGGCACGATCTTCACCTTGATGGGCAGTTTGACTGTGGAGGTCATCTCACCGCCCGCCTCAGACTGCAAGGGGTGAAAGGTCAAGAAGATATAAGTGAAGAGGGGTATTTAATTACACACACACACACACACACACACACAGTCAGGTGGAGTCGCTCAACTAATTAAAAAAAACCTGAAACTTAAATGATTTTTTTTTTTATTATTTCACACAGATTTGTGTTTAAGAGAAAAATAAACATTGAAATACACTTAGAGATTGCTGATATGCTGATCTTGAGTACATTTAGCAATAAGCTGACTCTATAGTACACACATCTACAAAAAGTATTAGAGCCAGGATAAAGGGAAAAACATGGAGGATTTTGGGGATAAAGTGGTAATGCTGAGATTGAACACAAACCTTCAGTATTAATGCCAGAAAAGAAAAAAGATATAAAGAAGAAGATTTTGGTAGTCTTTTGCAGTCAAATTTGCTCATCGGCGTACAAGACCGAGCTCAGGTGTAGCTGCAGTAACTCACATCATTCTCTGCAGGCGACGCCACTGTGACCATCACATGACCTTGGGCGATCCCCTCCCACGATGCCGCTTTCTTGGCCACGGAGATGGACACGGCCAGGTAGCCGGCCCACGGCCAGAGCACAGGTGAATAAGAGACGGCCACATCGATGTGGTCGCCGTTCTGAGGGAGGTAGGGCTGCCAGATGGGCTGAGCAGGAGAGAGAGAGCTTTAGAAGACTTACAGGGAGGATGTGTGCAACAACTGATCATCATGCTAATCAGGTCAGTCAAGGATGGAACTCGTCCTTCACTTGTCCTCAGAACTTGAAGTAATATTCAGTTAATTGTGTGTTTGCAGAATAGAATTTAACCCTTATGCCTCACTCGGGGCAATTTAAAAACAATTATGTCTGTGTTAATGCAAATGGAAAACGATTTGGGGAATAGTCTTTTTTTTTCCTTGCTTCGAATTTTAGAAGTTTAACCTTAGCTCTTATAATACGTCTATAATAAACTGTGTATCCAAACAGACACTCAGACCCTTCAGGACAAACTGTCCCCATTGAACCCCCATTAAAGCATGAAATCATGCATTATATTATATCAGGCTTTCAATCTGCTCCCTGGCGTTTACCATTTTCCACAAGATTAATCCATTTTCTAATTTTTGCCCTATGGGGCAAATACATGTTATATTCTCCACTGGGGTTACGGAGCATTGCAACGTTTGATGCAACGCATCTGGGATATGTCAATAAATAGCAAAAATATGTTTTTGATATTTATTGACATATCCCAGACTGTAAAACTTCCCTCTAACATTTACTATACTTCAAATATTTGTGTTTTCTTTCCTTCTAAACAACAACAGTTACAATTCTGAAAATGAATAAATATTTGGTAGTTATGATTAAGGACTGAAGTTGGTCAAAAAATGTAACTAAGTGAAAGTGGAAATTAATATTAATATATCATTTTATGGCAGTTGTGACAAATATCTAGTAGCGGTTCCCTGACCTTGTTCCACCACGGATTGGTTTCATGCAAGACAATTTTTCTACGGCTCGGGCGGTGCATCATGCATAATAAGCATTATGACCTTGTTGTCAACATCGGTGGACTCGTCCACATGGATTGCGTAACACGGTGCCTCATTAATCCTCTAACAGTTGTGCCTCAATGTCTTCTGCTATTTCATCAATTCACCTAGTGATGGTGCCGACAGAGGAACCTGCACTACCTTGTTAACTGCAGCCTCTCCTAAAGGTTCACGGCAAATGTCTTTAGCAGCACGCAGGATCAACTCTTCACCAATAGGAAAGAGCTTGGAAGGATGGAAGTGGTCATTTTTCAAAATAAAATGCCCTGCAGACTAATGTAGTGTATATTATCAACACAAATGATCCACGGCCCGGTACTGGTCCACGGCCTCAGAGCACGAGGCTGAACTAAAAAAAGATTTCTAAGGATTTGTGTAGTTTTGTGTGTGCACCTTGTCCACAATCCTGCCCGTGACACCCATGCCGTTGAGAATGGTCACATTGACGATGGTGGGCATTCCTCCATAGTAGATGGGCTGGGAGCAGTAAGGCCACATGTACGGACACTCTGTCAGGTCGATGTAGCTGGGAGAAAGACTGGCAGGAGACAAGGACGGAAAGAATACTGTATGTTATGTGCTTCCTGTCAGACAAACCACCAGACATGCAGAAACAAGGTTACACAAGAGGACGGAAAACAATTGTGGGTAAAAACTGTAGACAAAATTATTCTTATAGCATCATTGTGCACCAATGTGTTTTGACGGTCACCCTGTCCCGGTCAGTACTTCACGATAGAAACTAAAGAATGCAAAAACATTTTGATAAAATTCCATACCTTTCAAATGTGTTAGTTAAAAAAGAAAGCACCTAAAAAACAGCAGCAGCGCGGTATTGATCAATCATACTATAAATATGTAAATGTAAATAGAAATATGTAGGTTTTAAAGAAAACTTTGAAAATATCTGGTCAAAGCCTAAATTAAGGACATCCATGTTTATTAAATACAAACTATGGCCTTGAATCAGGGTCTCATCTACTAAAGATCCGTAGTCGCACAGTTGAGCTGGTAGTCTTTAGCTCTGACCACTGAATCCTCAGGAGGAAAACAGAAAGTCTGAGTGACTGTGGGACGTTTCTTTTTTGTATTGTACAAACTAGAATTGTTTAAGTTCGCAAATGTTGCATGAAATAGTTTGACACATCCTGAAATGTTCTGCTGTACAGATGATCAAACATTGGAATGGTTTGCCAACTTTGTCTTGAAAGCCTGGAATAGAAGGCAAAAGATGGACTATATACTAATAACGCTGAACTTACCGAGTATTATACAGTTAATGTTCTCATCTTTGTTTTGGACAATAAATGGTCTGAAAACCTTAATTATTAGGACTTTGCAGGATGGGTTGTGTGCAAGACAAACAAATCTTCAATCATATTACAGTTGAAGGCCACAGACAGGTCATATTTCTTTAAGAACAGATCGATGTGTTGGTTCTATGATTATTGGCAAAGATTTAAGAGGAACTTAAACTGTCCATATAAACCTCTCACACTCCTGTCGGATCATCCGGTTCTCCAACGGTGTTTATTCTTACAGCGTCTCTGGGACTTGCCATTGGAACTTTTGTGATTCAAAACCGACTATAACTGCTGTCCTTACGGAAAGAGCCTGCTGCAAACCTTTCAGAGCCACATTGCGAGCCTATAGGCGGCGAGTATCTGATGGATCTTGAGTGGATCCTCCTCCCAGGAGAGAACACTGTGGCAGCACAGCCGTCATCTCACTCAGTGTTATGTGACCAGATGCACCGGTTGCAATTCTCATGGCCAATTTACAATGTTTCTGACCAGCCAATTCTAATTGTATTTATTTATAAGAACTATAATTGACAGAATACAAAAACATTTTGTAACGTTTTGTAAAATATTATTCCATACAGTTACTTGTATGTCAGCCTATTATAGTCAACTAGCCCATTTAATATCTTCCTAAACCATGTATTTATTTATTCATGTATTTACACAAAACCATTTATGAATCAGTATTTATAATAATGTAAAGGTGTGTGTGGTGTTATACTCCGGAGGCGAGACCCCACGCTGTCCGCAGAAGAGCCGGTCACTGCGAGTACTCACTGATGGTCTGAAGGTCGCTACATTTATTGCTAGTCGTTATTTTAGCAATAAAATCCAAACACTGCGTGTGTGTGTGTGTGTGTGTGTGTGTGTGTGTGGCTGTGACAACAGTCGGTTACCGTCTTTGCCGCCAAGTGAATGACGTAAAAACCATGTTCAGCCGGCCATGGCCGATCAGCTGACAACCGGGCGGTTTCGACCTGTGGCCGATCAATCGGTTGTTGTGCATCTACCGACATGCACAGGACAACATGTATGAACACTGTTAGATCCATGTAGCTGAGCAACAGACTTTGCCTGTCTGTGTGTGTGTGTGTGTGTGTGTGTGTGTGTGTGTGTGTGTGTGTGTGTGTGTGTGTGTGTGTGTGTGATGTTTCTGAATCCATGAACTCGTGTGCCATCGGTGCTCATTTAGGATCTGTGTGCACTGAGGCATCTTACCTGGCCTGAGGTTTGTAACTGTTGAGGATCTGGTAGGCTCTGATCAGGTCTAGTTTCCCGTGGCCCTGCTCAAACATGTTGACCCCCGGCAGCCTGCGGGCCGAGGCAATCAGAGCCTGCTTCATGGAGGCTGGGTTCACCAAGTCCCTGTTCTGGACGGTGCTGGAGGACAGAGGAGGACAGGCTGGGTTAGTTTGCTGGTGTCAGATTCCACAGCTTTGAATTCAGAAGAGTGCTGGAAGAAATAAGAGGGATGGGCTGGTATTTGTGCGTCACGCTCCTGGGAGAAGTGGGTGGTGGTATGATGTTTAAGCCTGCAAAATGAGCTCACTAAATCAGCTCAGTTACAGCTATGTAACAAGAGGGCTTTCACCTTGTAAAGGCAGGATATTGACAGACTGAGAATAATACCCGACATTAAATCAGTGACACGCCTCCTTCCTCTGGGACACATCTCACTGCCTGGCCTGCTCATGTTCAGGATTACAGTACAAGAGATCACTACAGCACAAAAACCTACATGTGTCCTCTGATGTCAAACTCCTCTGCGAGTCAGCTGTAACAGCACCCCCACTTGGAGTGTTACCACTTCAGCCACCACACCCTCAGAAACTTCATCTAAAACTACTCAGCAGTATCCAGTGACTCTCCACGCTATAAGAGACATGTTTTTATTAACACTAGATTGCCAGAGTTCAAGTGTTTTTCTTGTACCGTCTAAAATCCTAAATGCAATCTAAAATGCAGATGTTTAGCAGGTATAAGGTTTAACATGCTCACCATCTTAGTGTTAGCACGACACCATTTGCTTATTAGCACAAAAGTACAGCTGAGGCTGATGGGAATTAGATTTTCCAGGATTTAGTCACAAACCAAAGTGTTAAAAAAGAAATGTTCTGGTCAAATATTTAGATTTTTGCCCTAATGATGGCACTAGAGGACCATTTATAAGATCAGCAACATCAGTAAGATAAATCATCACAACTTAGTGGTAAGAAGCCTGGATTGCCAACAACAACAACAACTCACAGCTGCAACTTAACAACTAACCTGATGTTAGAATACTCAAACTCACAATTGAACAACACGACCTTAAAAAAACGATTTAAGATTCTTGCCTTTCTAGCGAGCATTAAAAGATCAAACTGCATTCACTGAAACAACAAAGTCTGGTTTATGATACTGACCTGGCCAGGAGTGTAACCGCACCAGCCACCACGGGAGAGGCCACGCTGGTGCCTGACAGGGAGCGACACCCCTCCTTCATCCCTGATCCCCGAACCCCCGAACCGTAGGTGACGATGTCGGGCTTCATCCGGCCATAGCCCCCTGGCAGCTCCTGCACAGAGATGGGAGACAGATACAGATCGTGAGATAAAGACAGAGGGACTTCAAAAGCAGCCAAACGCAACATTTACTGCAGTTCATCCGTTTGGAGTGTATTGTGCCGATAAAGTCACGCTCGAGTCAAAAAGGCAATTTAAAGGCACTTTGCAACTCTCACTACTGTTGAAAAGAAGTAGTGACTTCATACGTTGATCATCTCTGCCAGGCGCATGTTATGATCCACTATAGTAAGACACAATACGAGATGAATCATTCCCTGTTTCTGGTATCTTCACCGCCATCTTGACTGTAAGGGGAGCCAGGAGGGACAATTGAGTGAGATTCCGCTCTTCTATGTCTGGGAGGGGAGAGGGAGACACACCTGGCAGAGATCTGCACTCTACTGAGTATATATGTATTTCCAGATTTGTATGCGATGTAACCGACTATTAGATGTACTTTAACACACAACACCAACACACACAAGGCAGACACTAAAGGAAGTGATTGAGCACATAGGAAAAATGACTAGAAATTAGAGGGCGAGAAAAGATGGTATGAAGAAGAGGATAATGAATGAAAAGAGAGGAACCTGCAGTCTGAAAAGTGTTTTCATGTATTCAGGTTGGAGAGCTGAGTGAGTGCTGTCTGTTCCTTCTGGCCTCTTCATGGCGGGTTGGCAGAGGGTTAGCGTTAGGCTGGATCAGAGAAAGTCTTAATCAGATCCCAAAGCAGATGTCTGCTGATAAAATGTGGAGTGTGTGAGTGTGTGTGTGTGTGTGTGTGTGTGTGGATGGCTGATGGGATATGGATGAGAGATCAGGAGCCTACATCATGGTTGACAAGCTTATAATGCAGAAGGCAGATCTGCTCTAAATCTGATAAACGATACTTCTGTGTGTTCCTAGAGTAACCCACCCAGGTGGTCATGCCTCTGGAGGAAAACCTAGCGATGTTGTCCTCAAAGTCGATCCCTCCGACCCCAATCACGTCCATCTGGTCTGCTGGGTTGTTCAGGGTGCTGAGAGAGAGAGAGAGAAAGAGAGAGAGAGAGAGAGAGAGAAACTTACTTTAATTCATTTACAAGACTTAAAGACACACTTCAGTTCCAGCTCAGCTCTAAAACATGAGTGCAGAAAAAGAAGAGCCTCTTTTTTCTACTTTTAATGATCTTTTACAGAGAAGCACGAGTCAGCAGATGTTCAGCAGGGTCATAAAATCCACTTGGCCAGGGGGTCATTTGGATAATTAAAACGGTCAAATTCTTCTAGAATGAGAACATTTGAAAATGAGGACATTATCTATTCAAAGTCATGGTGGAGTGATTTGGCTACAAAACACATAATGATATGATGATGATGATGATGATGATTATAATGCTGTGAAACATTAAGTGAGACTGTGTTGCTGAACAGCAGCTACGAGTGACAAGTGTGTCTAAAGCAGGTAAGAACATTTCTTCAAGATATCCCTCTTCTGAGAGAACTGAGTTCAATGCTTTCTTACTCTTCAAGACACAGAAAGCCTGACTGGCACAGGAGTATGAGATCACATATTTAATGACTTTGCCCAAAAGTACAAAGGCCATTATTTGGAAGTTAAAGTTTAACATACCCATACAGAGGTCCATCGTTGCCAATAGCAGAGACCATGATCACTTTGTTGGCAGTGAGCTCCCACACCTGTCAATCAAACAAGAAGATTGGTTGGTAAAATGTTTGGATTTTTACATTTCTTAACTACTTTTGATTTCTTGACTGGGACTGGAAAAGGGTCACATAGAGAACATGGTGCGGGTTTTCAGAGGCTCGGACTGCTTCTTTCACACTTAAACCTTAACAGCATGGCGCTCCATGTTCCTGAGCTCACTGGTTTCCGTACACGTGTCCACTCACCAGGTTTGACGTGTTTATTTTCCAGCTCATTAACACATTGTGAAAAGGGTGTAACTTAGGGGGGAGGAAGGGGGGTTCGTCAACCTCACACAATGTGTCACAGCTGGCCAAATGCCGCCATTTGACTGTAGCATTCCTGAGTGTGTGTCTTTATGACAATGTTACCGGTCCCGTTTCTGCATTAGAGCTAGCGTCTTTTACCTTATCAACAAAGGGGTGGTCCATGAAGTCCGGCCCCCCAATGCTGAGATTGAGAACATCAATCTTCTTTAGAATGGCGTAGTTAAAAGCATCGAGGAACCACGAGGTGTACGACACCTGAGGAGGGAAGGAGAGACACATATTTTTGATACATCATTGACTTGTGGAGAAGGATTATAGAATCATAACTACTGCGCATGAAGCCACACAGGAGCATTTAACCACACTTTAAATACAACAAACAATTTAAAAACGAAGAAGTTGGAATTCACAAAACTCTAATACAAAAGTGAATCTTGAAATGTACAAGTAATAAAAAAAACAATATTATTTAAAGGAATAGTTAAACATTTTGGGAAATATAATAGTTTGTTACTTGCTAACTAGAGTTAGATGAAAAGATTGAAACTAATGTCTGCCTGTTCAACATGCTGTACAGCTAGCAACCGATAAGCTTAGCATAAGGAATGGCTGCCGCCCAGCACCTGAAGCTCAGAAATACACATGTTTTACAATGTTTATTATCCATACATAAACTAGTGTAATTAAAACGACAAAATGTGGTTTTGCGGATTTAAGTCACCAAAATAGAAAAGATCATATACTCTAGCAAATGTATTTCTTCATTCATATTCTTTTAATATTAAACTTTTGGGTTCCCCACCAATATTACTACGAGTGGACTGAAACAGTGACATTTTGAGGCATGCATGTACCTGGTTGTTGGTGAACACTCTGAAGATGTGCAGCTCTGAGTCGGGGGCAAAGCCTTGACACTCCCTCATACTGGCGATCACTCCTGCTACAAAAGTACCGTGGCCCAGACCTGTAAAACAGGAAACAAGAACTTCATCATCAGCCAACCATCTTTTCCATTTGCTAGTCATTATTGTCATCATTACTGAGTTTTTCCTCCTCACCATCATCCAGAGTCTTTTCATTAGTCCAGTTGGTCCTTTCCTTTACGTTCTTAAAATGCGGGTGCTTCTCACTTAGGCCTGTATCAAACACGGCCACCTTCACACCAGAACCTGTACACACAGAAGAAACATTAAATCACTCCAGCAACAAACTGCCAGAAGCGCACACTGTCTTTAAGAGCAGGAACAAATGAAAAAACTTACATTTGTAATGAGCTTTCTTCTATTATGAGCAGTCGCTAATTTCTGTTTGATCTTACAACATTTTGAGGCAGATGTTTGTCCTAGTCCCCTCTATCAGAGAAGCCAAAGATGCAAGGTCTAACCTGTGTGTCCCATCTGCCAGAGTACGTCTGCCTGCAGGATCTGGGCAACGTGGCGGGGGATGGCCCGCAGCAGACGCCGGCTGGAGTGGCGACCAGTGGCGTGCCAGAAACCCGAGCTCAGTGACAGGCTGCTCCGTCGGAAAGGGCGGGAGGACTGCCACGACTGCGTCCCGCGGGTGGCGTTGCAGGGTGCAGCAGGTTCAGGTGCTACGGAGACAGAACACAAGCATCTGTGTTAAAGCAAAGGTAACATTCTTCTACATGCTGTATTCAGGTGACTTCAGGGTTGAGTTACAGTTTTAACTTGTTCTCAGGGTTAGAAATTGATCAGAAATATCTTTTGCTTAGAAAGTTGCTAAAAGAACACTTCTGCCTTCACGAGGGGCTGCAGAGAATGAAAAGTGCTCCCAGACAAAGAAGAGCTGAATCGGACTTCATTGTTCCTCCCGGTTCCCTGACAGAGATGTGTTCATCTCGTGCCGTGCCTGACTTTAGTGGATCATAACATCTCAGGTATAGAATTTATCTGCAGATGCTCCAGTTCAAAATGAGACCACACTTTTCTATGGATGGACAAAGTGTGGCTGCAGACTACGTGAGGCTTGTTTTTAAGACGAGCCGTTTGCCAGAAAGGCCTTTTGCTCCTGAAGCAGATGTTGAGCACTTGCGGCTCCTACTGGCCGGTTACGAGGAGTGAGGAGTCAATGAAGGTACAAAGCAGTCAATAAATATCTTTTTCAAAAATGTTGAATAACCGCAACCACGAGAGATCATTGAGAATACAGAATACAGTCATAAATGAGTACAACAAGTATTAGGCTGATGAAGTATGCAATATAAATTGCGGACAGACACACACTCACAGGACCGAGCACATGGCGGGGATAATTACATGCCTTGTTACTGCTGCCTGCCACTGCAGGCCCTCCCGCAGACAGCACAATCTTCCTGTTAACCTAATCATGCTCATCATGCTCGGATCCCTTATTTCTCCCCCATACTTTCTTTCCCTTCCATCTTTGAGCTGTGATGTGAGGCTGATCACACCAGCCTCATTTGAGCCAATCCCATCGCAATTTTAATCACTTTGACAGAACAAATGATCACGAGGTCATTAGCAAACAGCAGCAGAGCCCTGGAGGGCTTTAAAGTAGTGAAATGCAGGAGTGATGTTTTCTCTCTTATCTACTAATTGATTACCTTACTCTACTCTACAATCAAGTCTTATCTAAAAGCAATCTACATTCTCAGGAGGCTCAGGGACGATACACCACGTCTACCTGCCAACCCATGATTGCGCCAGGCCATCACTCTCATTTGCTTTCCATTTCCTTTTCCATTTAAAATACGCTCCACTAAGTGCGACACTCAAAACATAAGTCTTAACACTAAGGCCTTATACATCTTATTCAAGGATGGCTTGCATTAAATCAATTCAATGCACGTAACGTAAAGCTGGTGCTCATTTCAGACGTTGAGAATACGTTCACACACACACACACACACACTTCAGTATTCGGTTACTTATTGGGCTAAACATGGCAAGACTTGCTCTGCAGTATTTCCATTAGCTTCCCCAGAGTGCTCCGGCTGAAGCTCTTTTTAAGCATTTAGTACATAAAGTTAATGTCTGACTACTACACGGGTAACCAGTGATACTGTCACCTAGCAACCTTAACCCAGGGCAACTGTTTGTTGTGACATCGTGCAGTCCGTAGCATTATTCCCGTAGCCTTTTCTAATTGCATTTTTATATAACAGAATTGTTGATGTTAAAGTCAATTTTGCTTTGAAAATGTGTACAGCTGAAACCCCAGAGTGTGTGTGATGTCACATTCTGTCCAATATACAAAAGTCTGAAACCAGCAGGAAACTTGAACTGAGATAAAAGAAAATCCATGAAAGGCATGAAAAAGCTGCACCATGTGTCATGAAGGGCACAACACTTGGATGAAACACAACCAAGAGTCTGGAAGATGCAGAGTTTGAGGCTGAAAGTATGAACGGGTAGAGAGAAAATCAACTTTCCATTATCTGAATGAAAAAGATAACTTAGTTGAGACACAGCCAGAAATAATACAATTATAAAAAGTAATAATATAACATTAAATTAACTGACTAACATATGATGTGCTGTGTATATGCAGGCTGGGGGCACACTGGAGTCTTTCATGCAGTGCCAGGCACAGGGCGTGCACCCCCCTGACAAGGCAAGCCCCACCACACTGACTCACCTACTCCCTCCGAGGGCGAGCAGACACAGACGTACTCTGTCCTTGCTCCCATCCCCCAACACACACACACACACACACACGTATCAACACCCCCCATGTTAGCCTGCACTTCACATTAAGATATACAATCCTTTTCTACACCACAAACACAGTAGAGAGAGAAATGCATCCTCTAACCCAACAAACAAAGAGACATTCTGTGGACCGCAGCAGACAAACAGCTTTCTGTATCTTTTTGTTTTATAATTCTTGGGTAGACGTGCCAACCTTAGACTGTGATCCTTTTCCCTACACAATAACACTATGTTGTCAGACTTACAGGGAAAGTATTTGAGCATGCGGAACACTTTGCGTTGCGGCGTCACCCTCTTGATGTAAGGGTGGTCCTCTAAGGTCAGCAGGTTGCTGGACGAAGCTAGACGGATGTGGACCAGCTCAAAGTCGCTGGGGAAGTCTGAGGCTGGGTTTTCTCTGGGAACGATATGCCACTCCAGCGATGCGTCCCCGGCGTTCCGCAGGGCGCTGCTGATGTACAGGCTGCGAGCTTTGGCCGAGAAATATCCTGTAAAAGCTATGATGTACTCTGGAGAGACAGAGAGGGGAGAGTGTGTTAAAGAACAGCCAGGACAGGTGATGTGCTACTAAACAGTGTGTATTTGAGTGAGACGCACTTTATTGGACTCACAGCCCAATTAAAGAAGGTTCAAGCTCTTTGTCAGCCCACATCCAGGCTGATGACAGATCGAGCCACACATGAGGGGAAATAATACTCTCTTCTGGAATCAATGATGTTTCACATGGTGAGAAATCACTAACAAAGTGTGTGTTATTATGAACAATCAAGTGTTTTACTTTGATTTTATGTTTCTAAGTCCCTGAGACAGAGGACTGATTGAATAAACAAAAACATATGTTGAGCTTTCCGAACAGAAGAAATGTGTCCGGTTTTTGTCAGTGTCAGAATAATATGAGGACAGAGCCTGAATGGCAAGTTGTGCTGAATCCTTGACTCAGCACAACTACACTGTTGTGATGTGCTGTAACTGAAATGTCTTTAGGCCCGTACATCTTCCTCTTCTGGTAGATAAAGGCACATATTGCTGCAACATTGTCCGTTTGAATTTTTATGATGTTACATTTTATCTTGATCTCTCACATTCATTGTTGCGGTGTCTCTAGAACATAGCAAGAATAAATAAAAACATTTCCTATGCAACAAAAACAAGTACAAGACGGCCTGTGTTTAAGGTTCCACCGATCAACTTGTGTCATTTTGTTTGCTTAACGCATGTAAAGAAAATTAAAAACACGTTCTCCTCCAGTACGATCTACTATAAGCAACTTTGTTGGAACAGCTGTGGTTGAAGTATCTTTCACATTAAACGTAAAGGAAGCGTCTGACTCAAGTAATTCATTTGAAGAAATAGCAATATGTCAAATGGTAAACCAGTATTCCCACCATGCATGGTCTACATTTTAAAGCTAGACTGTAACAAAGCGAAGACAAATTAAAACCTTCATCACTCCTAAATAGTTCACAAAACAAGCTTGACTCTGGTACATGAGTTTTGAGAATCCCCTTGATTCTTGGGATCACAATTAAAAACATCCGCCAATTTCTTCTTACCATGTTCCACCACCTTTGTGGAATACTCCAGTTTGAGGGTCAACTCAGAGCAGTTGGAGCCAGATGATGAAGCGAGGGGATCTGTGTTGGGGGCGTGTTCGGAGTCTGATTTGGCTCCTCCTGTTGGCTCCATGCCCACAATAGACAGGAAGCCCATCAGCAGCCCTAAAAGCAAGGTCGCCCTCACAGGAAGCAGGAGCATTTTGAGTTGTGAAGTAGCAAAAACCATGAGTTTGAACCAGGCCCTTTGAAAATCTAGCAGCAAGTGTGCTGTTTCAGATGAAAAATTAGTAGCTAAAACCTGGTTGGGGGTCAGGGGTTGGGACAGAGCATTTCAGGTCCAGAGCTCTAAAAAATGAGTCCATACTGTAAACGGCCTGAGCAGCTAGATAAATTTCTTTCTGCGTTTTCTCTCCATGGTGGTAGTCCAGGGTGGAGGTCAGTGGCACAGCCAGAGTAGGAACATTGTGGCCATGTTGAGAACTGGAGGAGGCAACCAGTAAAAGCAGTGGATGGATGGGAGGAGGGTGGGAGCTGGAGTCAAGTCAGAGTTCCACTGCAGTCCTGACTTCCTGAGTTTATCTAGAAGAAAAAGAGCAAAAAAATAAAACAATAGTTAGGAGTCAGGACAGGGCTTGTTGGCATTTAAATGGAAGTACATGACTGTAGTGAAAATACAACATCTACCTTACGTTCAATCCTTTTTAAACATGCTTCTACACCCACCAGCATGAATTAATTCCTATCCCTTCAGGTTAATTGCAAAATTGATTTTGTGACCCCGCAAACACATACTCTCAGCATATGGAATCAATGCTCCATTTGTTTCACAGCGGTGACTGCAAAACGCTCTACTTCTGATGGCTGAAAGCCAACATTCAGATTAGAGCCTGACAGGGCGTTTTGAGGTCAGTGCCCAAAAATCAATATTTACATATTTACATTTTACAAGTATAATTAACATTAGTCATCTGATATTTGCTTTAACATTTGTTTCAAAATAAAAAAATGTTTGGCAAAACATTTGTTACACCCATAAACGCTGGGTGGAGGAGGCGATGTCACACCTTCCGTCCAAGGCTCTTCTCAAAAGTTATACAAGGTCTGGCAACCGTTTCTATTATATTTTGAACACAAATTCCCCTCAATACAATTATTAATGCTAACCCTTTCTCATCTTATTTGAGAGGAGACAAAGAAGGACTACAATTGGCATTTCTGTGCATATGTGTGGCAGAATGTGAAAGTATGCAAGTATGTGTGCTAGATGTCCCGTGTTCTCTTTTGTGTATTACGTTTGTGTAAAAGTGGAAATATTCAATGACAATATTTGAACATTAATAACAACAGTAGAATTAACTTGTAATTAAATAATAAAGATAAGTTAAAACACAAATGTATTATAGAGAGCCTCTGCTAACCTTAGCTGAAAAGAGGCCACTGTGGCCAGCGGCAAATTCTTCTTGCATATCTGCCGGCTTATATGTAATACAGATATACAGATATGACTCTACCAGTCCTGATACGTCAGTCAGGTTTAACCAGTAACTACACTAGACTTATGCTTTCCTTGGTCTCAGGTTGATCTCTCCATAGAAATTCGATGAAAATCTCTTGATGTTTGTGAGATTTGTTGCTGACTGACAAACCAAAAGGCAAAAACATCCACTCTGCAGAGATAACAAATGTAAATGTTTATTTTCTAACCCCCTACAACACCAGGGTTGAGGAAAGCAACCTTACAGATGCTTTGTTTGCATTTCTATCCCCTCATGCAGGGTTCAGAGGAAGGAGTGTTTCCTATGCTGTGCCAAGGGGAAGGGAGGTGTTGGGTGCAGAGCTGTAGAATAAACCATTCCTTCTTCATTAGGCCACTCATGAAGCGTTTGTGCCACCCTCGGGAAACAACACTCTTACTAGATGGAGCACATACGGAGATACAACTTGATCTCACCTGCATGGATGACATCCAAAAACAACCGTCCAGTGAAGAAACTCATGCAAGAAAGAACAGACTTACACAATGTTGCCTCTCTGACTGCTGAGCTTTATTGCTGCACAGAGCACATGTGCAACACCTTCCAGAGGTGAGTGTACAAAAAGGCAGTACACAATGTGCATTTTATCCAGGCAGGCAGGCATGCCTCTATTGTCAGGCTGTTACACATCAAACACTCCCATCAAAGGGTGACAACAAGTAGACAACCCCTTGGAGTACTATATGCGTGTGCTACCTAACGGCGGGCACGCTAGTTGGTACAATTGCTATGAAGAGAGGTGGTGCAAAAACCAAACAAATGGGTTAACATGGCACAGTAGTGTATAAACAAATCCAGATTCTGTTCAATCGCAATGTAAACTTGTGGTGCTGATATCTAAACCTGCTTTAAAGTATTGAATCACTCGAGTATAATCTAAGCTGTCTGGTTCTCCGGCTGATGCCCTCGTCTCCTCTTCTACGGAGACTATTGCAACACTAGCAAACATTACTTATACTAAATTCTAACAAGCCTTTCAAGTTAAAGGGTACTCTGTTCATTCTGTGACATCATTCAACTATTGTATAAATAAATCCCAGCCAACATACGGAGCTCTACAGTTGTCCATCTCATAACTTTAGCATCAATATTGGTTCTGAATCTGATTGGTCTTACGTCTTGAAATCTGGTACGGACATACTCAAACAGTACTGATTTTTAGATCACCTGAAGGAAAAAAAAAAAAAAAAAAAAAAAAAAAAAAAATCACCCTTATAGTAGAAGTCAGGATTTTTTAAAAACGAGGATAAACGCTAACATTGCCTGAATGTTTTCCATATGAAATTATGTTTTTACATTGCATAGTTTTGCATATCTTTGATATTCAACTTGTTATCAGTCCATGGATAACAACTTGATTGTGCTCCTTGTAGGTTCTTAGATACAGCCACTTTCTTATAATACTATATTACGATGATAAAAACACTTTACAGCCAAACAGTTTGACCGATTCTTTTTTTTCTATTCTTTGCATTCTAATAATTAGGCTTGTCCATTCTTTGTGTGTCGCCACACTGCTACACTGCTCAACCTTAATGATTGAGTAGATAAAATGTGTGGATATGGGCCTAAACAAAAGCTGGAAAAGTAGACTATGTAATTAAAAGCCCTGGGCTGCTCTAGTCTGACAGGAGGGGGCTCAATCACCAGATCCGGCTCTGGGCAGGATCCCTGCCTGTGTGAGACAACAATACAGCTAACAACTACTGGTTTAGACCCTGGCTGTAAAAATAGCCCCACTGGTTAGGGTAGGGCTGTAAAAGACAGACGGGGACTACCTGTGTCAACATAACACCAAGCCACAAAAATGGCATCAAACCTCCAGGCGAATATAGATTAGTAGCTAGGAAAGACCCCCACCACAATCAGGGGAAAGATCCACAGCAGTGTTGGCAATCTACAGGAGGAGTCTGTTCTTTGGGTGGTAGCACCCTTAGGATATTACCTTGAGAAGAAATGTGGTGTGATTGTACCAGTTGTGTCAGGAACCACTTCTCCAAAAAACAATGACACCAAAGCAGGAAGAATAGCAGCAGATGTTTTGTTGATAATAAAACACATGTATGAATCTTTTTTAGCCTACACCCTCATAAGGGCCATTGGGTTGCAGGGCACACAACAGTCTAACTTCCAGTGTTTCACAAATAAAACAGACTTCATTTGTTCCATGTGGTGTTAGTAGTTGAATCCCTGGTCAACCCAAACCCGCTACAACACACACACGTTTAAATGCGTTATGTTTACATTAGAGGGTCGAATAAAAGATCCAGTGTTACCAGGATTTACGTTGGTCACAATTTCAGCGTCGATGGGGCCATGAGATTAAAAAAGCAGTTTACCGCTTTCCAGTGCCACACAACATTTATTCTAAAGACTGAATCTCTAACCTGAACACATTAGCTCTTTAGCTAACTAAGCCAAATGACAAAACAAAGCCATGTAGCCTCACAGAAGTGACGACTTTATCAGCATAAACAAAGCAAGCCACAGCAGACACATGCTGGAGGCTGAGGCTAAGTATATCTGAGGAGCACAATTATTATGTCGACAGTAAAACATTTTGAAAACCGTGAACGCACGTGTTAGTGTCGCGAAAGGCACACTTAGCCTTTCCAAAGAGGTTTTGTAAACAAGACATGCTGAAAGATTTTTAGACCCATCTGTCTATCACATGTATAGCGTTAGCTAGCTAGCTTAGTAATATCTGCTGGTGGTTTGTGTGTTGATTATACTCACCGAGCTGAACAACGTCTCACGTGCTACAGTTATCTGTATGTATTGTTCACAGTCTGTGTATTAATACGATGATAGCTACTCGGTAACTAGTTTATTGTCCACCGAACAAAAGCTAGCTGCAAACTCAGTAAACGCTACAGCCGCAGACCACTGACGTCTGGTGAAGACGGAGTGCCAGATTTGCTTAATTTATCCTGCTAAACCACCGGACACAGTTAGCTCATCGACACATTTCATATAATATACATCGGAAAAATATGGCAGTTGTTGTCCTAATGTTTTCGTAGAAACTATAAGTCACGTAATCATGGTAACTTTCTTCATGTTTTTCAAATAAATATTTATTCATAAAGTGTAAAGCTTTGTATCAAATCTGGCAACCCACCGGGCCTCCAGATACCGCTGTAGTCCAGCCTCCCCGGTCACGCCGCGGGTTTGCCAGCAGTGGGCGCTGTTGCTTTCATTACCATTACCATACCATAGCTGTGAGTAAACTAAGTAATGTGTATCCCAAACATGATTCATAATATATTTGAACTGTCAGAAGCAAATTCATATGCTTTTGGGGTGTATACCACCTGCCAGTGCTTTAAAAAGAAGAAGCATTTTGAGTGTTGATTATCATGTACATATAACTGATAAAGCATATAAATGAAGTGTCAACACATTTGGTATACAGATCCGGACGACATCAAAAATGTGGGATTCCGAGTTCCGATTTTTCTATGACACCATAACTTAATTATTGGATTTTGTCTTTATATTTCATGCTTTAGGATGAAGTATTTCATTTGAAGTGATGTAGAAGCAATTTGTTGTTGCATTACAATCACATGGTACTTAATATCTGTATTTGTATATACAGTACCAGTCAAATGTTTGTGTCCAAACGTTTGACTGGTACTGTATGTGGTATGTCTGTTGTAAATGTGTATATTTATGTTTGTGTTGCAAGTTACATTTGTGTTAAAAAAAATGAAAAAACATGTACGAATCTTAAAGCTGCATGATTGTTTGTCAGAAGGACTCCAACAGTTGCCTATGCACTCATCCAGTTGACACAGAGCAACATTATCATTTATCTTGCAGCACGACATATGCTCAAAATCCACTTTCTTTTACTAGTTTTGGTCTCCACCAACTCTTTAGAAAAAAGTTTCTGGGTCTTTACTAATTTACGCATAAACTTGTGACTAATCACAAACATGAGAATAGTATCAAAATCCCAAATGCAATGGATCAAGTCAGGTTCGAGTGTTTTATTGGCACATACAACTCACCGTTTAAAAAAATAAAAAAGTTAATGATAGAAGAATCAAAGTGTTATCATTCATTTAGACACAATAACAAACAAAAAACTGTTTTCATGTAACAGTGATGAGTCAGCTACTTCATTTAGGACAACAGCATTTATATAAAATCACAGATATATAAAAATATGAAAGGAAACACTTTTACAAATGTGCTGACATTCTTCAAAATGGCTAATGAACTGATTTGATTACTCACTGAACATAGTATACAATAGGCACTAAACAATGTTGCTGACTAATTCAACCACAGCAAGTCATTTGAGTCCAAATGATTACTTTGTGACTGTATAGCTGATCTTTTATAACAGGTTAAAAATGTTTATTTCATACAGACGCTATGCTCTAGGAGCAATCAATTAACCATCTACCAGAGTTCTCATCACATGTTGCAGAAAGTACAGTGATACCTCGCCCAAAATATTTATTTTAAGATGACCACAGCTGTTTTCTCTGTAAAGAAGGAAACAAACACTTTTTAAATGCACATTTTCAAGCAGACGGAGTGCGTTTGACATTAAAAAAAGACACATTTTGGGTGCAGTATCTCTGAACATGTAGACTGAGTGAAGATTTGAGCTGACCAGTTCCAATGTTAACCTCACTTACAGGATTTTTATAAACAAATGTAGTCTCACCAAGAAGTAAGACATCAGGGCAAATAACAGCAGTGGGACAAAAGAATATAAGATTTTATATCTGACTTGCATCAAGGAAAATGGAAAGATGACAGAACATCCTGAAAGAAGCAAAAAAGGACAAAAGACAAAAAGAAAAAGGAAAAACTGAGGTCAGCTGACATGGCTCGATTAGGTTTCCAGTATGTGTTCAAAAGTTCACAACAGCAACACACTTTACAAGTCTGGGCTAGATCACAGCAAAAATACTCTTATGAAGAAGAAAAGACCACACGACAGCAACTGATTCACTCCGGGAGACTTCTGAAGGACAAAATACGTAGAAAAGCAGTTGTTAGGTCCAATTATAAAAGGGAGATTGCATTTTAAAATCTAAATTAAACTGTTAAGTGCTTTCCCAGATAAAATTAAAGAAAATAAAATGCAAATAAATCCTCTCCTCCTTTCAGAAAAGTTGTGCTACTTTTGGGAAATATTCAATAATGTAATCACATTATTTTTGACCAAGTTGAGGATAAATCATTTGCAAACGAGAAGTTGCATTCATTATTAATTTCACTTTGCTTGAAATGGTTTAATAAATTCAGAAAAGGCACTTTACTGTAATACATCCTTTTACCATTGAAAGTATAACACAATATTACAAAAAACAAAATCCCTAGTCTAGTGTCATTTCAGTTTGTTGCCATTACATTAAAGGCTCAGAGTCACAGTCGTCACAGAACCTTATTATGCAAGGATGCTGACAACAGAGAGCAACAATATATTGTTCTTTTACCATCAATATTGTGGATTTGATAAACTAGAGTTCATCTCTAGGCCTGTGGAATATATTCAGATTTAAGTGCACTTACAGGCAAAAAGTAGACTTTCCACACTAAAGAAAACCAGCGTGGTCGCAAACGTCAGGTTTTGTAATACAGAATCTTTTCTAATCACACATACGAATGTTCATTTGATTCACCTCTACATGCTCCTCATTATCTTCAGTGGTTTCCTTCATTTTGGTCATGAGTGTAGTATGCAAATGGAGGAGGGTTGTTTTTTCTGCCTTAGAGCTACTGCACTGTAACACACTAAAGGGGCCACATACTCTTACAGACAGGGAGTCATTAGAGTACTGCTGTTCAACACAAAGAGATCGTAGCAGTTCCTTCATGGTTGAATCTATTGATGTATAAAAGTCATTGGGAGCGTGTGGCCTATGGTCTAATACAATGCATTGAAGATTTAACACAAAACAGCTTCACAATCTTTTGACAGCTTTGGAACAATGATATTAACAGAGCAATAATGGCAAGATGAGAGAAGCTTAAAATTGACTAATAAAAAATACGCCTTCATTTTGACCTTCTGGTTTCGTTGCAGTGTGCTTGCATTACCCACATCTTAAGACAAGGTCTGTACAATAAGTACAATAATAAATTCACAGCAATTTTCAATGAGGAATGGTCGAGGGGAATTTGTTTCCCCCTCTTCTTAAAGTCTCCCTTTCTTCTTAGAAACTTCAGTACCCAGAACTCTGTTCAACAGATCCTCGTGGAAGGTCATTATCCAGTGACCATTTGAATGGAGACTAATAATCATGTCAACAATAATAAATAAACATGTAGAGACACAGGGATTGAAAGAAACAAAAGCAATAGGAGTGGAAGGCACCATCCTGCCAGAGAAAAAGTGAAGGAATAGATGGAGAGATGATGTAACCTTTTGGAGTTCAAAAACTTTACTGGTGTGTCCTTTTCTGTGCTCATCGGGAGACACGCTGCCAGAGCTCTCAACTGGCAGCGGTTACTTTTCTCACCTTAGTTCTACTTCTGCTGGTAGCCATGGATTAGTCAAGTCATTGTCCTCTTTTTTTTTTTTTTTTTTTTCTTTTTTTTTTTAAAAGGTAATGACTTGAAGCCATTTTGGCCTCAAACACTGGCAGCAACTTCAAATGGTGATAGTCATTGTAAAAGTTCAGTCATTGTAGTGCTGTTTCCCCATAAAATATAAGGTCCGCGACAGTCGCTGGCTGTCACAGTCCCTGTTTCAGCCATTGTACTGCTGCTGATAGCGACGGTTCAGCTCACGCAGCTCCTTCTCTCGCACCCGCCGGGCTTTGTTGGATTTGGTGGAGCGGCTGGAGCGAGTGGACTGTGCCGACTTGGTGCTGTGGCAGCGCGAGGATGCCCGCTTCAGGAGGTTCTGAGATATGCAGCGCTGTAGGTTCTTCATGGAGGAGGAGGCGGCCATGCTGACGACCCAGGGGTGCTTGAAGGCCTGGCCGGCTGTGAGCCGCTCGCTGGGGTCCACCGTCAGAATGCGCTCCACAAAGTCTTTGGCCAGGTTGGACACGCTGGGCCACGGCTGGAGAGGGACAGATGTGAGAGAAGACCGTAGTTAACAAACTGAGTACACTGAACTTTTAATTGGGCACAGCGAGAGAGTGAGAATAAAACAAGTTATAATATTTTAAAGATTCCCTCCAGACATACAAGTCATATAAAAATACTCTGTTTTGAATCATTTGTGTTGCTGTAGTTTTAATTCATACTCTCAAAACTGTGAATATGCAAATATTGTTCATTTCAGCAGTTTAAATGAGAGACATAAGATGTTTCCTCCTTCCCTGAATAGTCCATTGGCAGTGAATGTGCATCAGTGTTATTAAGGTCAATTAAACTGACAGTAAAACAAATACAAGCAGCGAAAGATATTGACATTAAACAAAATATAAACGATATCCTATAAGAAAAACTAAAACCAAACTGAAACTATATTGCCAGGCTAAAAAGCAAATAAACATAATATAATATAATAAATTAAATAAAAATAAACAAATTCATTTCAGTTTTAGCTTTTAAACGACAATAAATCAGTTTAAAAAAAAGTAGTGTGAATTTCTGTCGACTCTCATGACACTGAACCACAGACATTGGATTCAGGAGATGGCGCTATGATGCTTTATAATTAATCCTACACAGTTTTCCAACCATGTTTTTTGTAAGTATATGTAGCTACATATATCTGAGACATTATACCAAACAAAAACAAACTAAAACTACTGTAAAACTAAAACGGAGTTAAAACTAACTGAACTACTAAGAAATCAAAAACTGGAGGTTTAAAGTTTCCACACCACACTTGTGTAAGCTGCATACTGGACCATGGTTAGCTTCCAAACTAGCTGTGATGCCACAAAAACATGCCTGTACGTGCACGCGTTAAACACTGACTTTAGTTAAGTACAGACAGACTTTCCACCTTCAGCAGATTCATGTGAAAACATCCTTCTAGTGTCAAACTCTGCACATACATCATACTGCAAAGTGAAGCTCAAACACTCAAGAGAAGAAACAATAAACCAAACACTTTCTTTCAGTGGAGGGGAGGGGCACTTAACATACTTGTGTAAGAATGTTTGTTGGGCATCAGTACAGTTTGTGCACTGGACACAAGAGGGCAGCAGAGGGACATAAAGGTGTAAACATCACGTGAGGACAGTACTTGGAGCTCTGGACTGTGGTTTATTAGACCCAATGTGCTTGAATGTTTGTATACGTTTTGCTTCAACATAATCTGATGTTTCTAAAAGATCAATTTTAACATAAAATGTCCTTTAAAGCAAATGTCCTACAACTACTGTCAACTCTCTTTCCAAGTATAGTTTAGTGACTGGTAGTGAGTCAAACTCTACCCCCTACATAGACAGGAATTGGGAATATCAATGCTGCATGCCTTTCTCACACTCACAGTTTGTACATGATGTCCTGCTTGGCAACCAGCTGTGTTTTCAGTCTCCCAGTAGACAACTAACCCCCCTCTTCACACAGCAGGTAAATCACCAGTGTTGGCTTAAGATACATGACACACACACGCACATATATATATATAAGCTCCACCTACAACAATGTCGGCGCTGTGATTAGTTCTGGGCCTGCAGCTGTAAACGTGAACATTATGTAGCGCAGCTGTAAAGACACATGTTCCCAAGGGAAGTGCATTTAAGTCTGCCCCACCACAGCCCCACCTCTCGTTTACCCTCAGGACCTTCTTTAACTACCACTCAGCCATGCGTAGTGACATAATACAAGCTGTTGCAATGCATCCTCCTTACTAAAGTGCCTAACATATGTGTATATATTTTGGCATTATGTAATAGTGACAGAGAAGATACAAGGTGATGAGACTAAGACGTATGACACACAACAAATATGAAACGGGGGACGTTGCAGGTATGCTTCTTGACCACTATGCACTACGAAGCCCCAAACACATAATGTTAACCGGACAAAAAGAAGAAATCGCCTCGAATAAGAGAAAATGCAGATACTGCTTATTGGAAGAAAAACTCTTATTACAATTGTTCTTTTCTACGTGTGCAACTTATTATTAATGTCATTATTGATTCATCTGTCAATCTTTTTTGATTAATCAAATTATCGTTGATTGATAATAAATTATGATTCAGTTAAAGATACCACTAGTAGCACTGTGGAGCAATGTTTCTATGAATGGATCCGTTTTGTTTGTACCAGGACTAACACGCAAAACAGGAACATTTACACGATGTTACGCGGTACAGACACATCATTGGGCTGGATGGAGATGATGTGCGGGTGGTGGCAGACTGGTAGTTGAATAAAATCCTGTGGCTTTTGGAGTTGGAACAGGGCTAGAAGCATTATTTCTCCATAGCTCAGCTTCTCCATTCTCGCAGTGCGAGAACGCGCAGTACGCGCAATACGCTCAATACAGTATCAACAGCGGAGCGTTTGTATTTATGACACTATTCAAAATCATATTGTTGGGATTTCTGAATTCCGTGGTATACCATGATAGCGCCCAAGCTTAATGGCAATGCATCACACATGTTCGTTAAGACTCAAGAATACACGCAATTTATTATGCTGAAAATGTAAAGCATGACTTTGTTTGTTTACAAGAAATATCATTTGAAAGAAATGTTGTACCTCGTAGTGGCAAACCCACAGAGAGTGGGTTCCCCTCAGTTCTATGTCTTTCAGCTCATTGTTTTGGTTTTCAGCCGCAACTTTACTGTTTTGGTTCAGTCTCACCGCTCTCATAGTGTCATTTTCAGCCGATGTTTTCAGGAGAAAAGGTGTGATGTACACACTGTACACAACCTGCTCAACACCAAACAGCAGACAGACAAAGTTAGCGACTAGCTAGTGAACTCCCTCAGGAGGTGGTGTGAGACCAAAACCAGAGCTAAAAGAAGAGTGACTAGCACGACTCCATAACAATGCTTATGTTGCTTTGTATCAGCTTGATGTCTAAGTAGGCAACTCGTTTGCCATATAAACTTATGTCAGTCTTGTGATGATATATATTAATCGTTGCAGGCTTAAAGGGGCTCTGCATGCCACAGTAGCTTGGCATATTGCTTGAATTTACATTGCGTGTGTCCTTTTGAGCTACAACACATCATGCTGAACATCAGCTCACAAGCCTGATATCAAGCCATCAATTTGCCGTTTCTCCCTGTCGTTTTTCAAACAGAACAGCCAAAAATAATCAAGAATAATCTGATCTAATCTGCAATAATGTTGATAGAGAATAAAGACTGCTCTGTCATTGCTCTCATAAAACAGTTTACGGTCTTTAATGTGAAAACCCGAGATGATTCAACTGCTCCTCATTAAATATTACAAAACTGCTCAGTTATTACTCGCGTTGGAGTGGCTGTATGTGGGGCAACCATTAACCAAGAGCCCATTTTGTAAAGCTCACTGGCAACATAAACATCCCATGCTAGGAAACAAAGGAACAGACTACTCAGCATTCTTCCAAACTAGATACACAGATCGAGCATAAATTATTTTGCACACAAACACACAATTAGAGGGAGGGCATATTGACTTAGAGAGGAGGACAAATACATGAGAGAGTACGGCAAGGTAAAAAGGTAGGGGTAGATATCGACGTGAGCTGTGATACGATTAGAGAGGAGAGAAGTTAGATGTGTGGAATGTGTGTGCGTCTGTGTTGAACCATGTCACCTCTCAAGAAAAGCATCTCGGAAAATCTGTTGACAAAGCCTCATGCGGTGTGAGGAATGTATTCCAAATGTGGGTGAAGTCTGCTGGGGTGTGTGTGAGTGAGAGTGAGAGAGAGAGAGCGAGAGAGAGAGAGTGTAAGAGATATAACTGCTCACCTCTCCAGAGAAGCTGTACTTCCCCTTGAGGATCTGCCGGTAAAGCCTCATGCGGTTGTCGTCCTCGAAGGGCATGGTTCCGCTCAGCAGGATGTACGATATCACCCCCAGCGCCCACATGTCTACAGCGTTTGTGTAGGGCTTCCTCACCAGGATCTCAGGGGCGATGTACTCTGGCGTGCCGCAGGTGGTCTTCATCAGACACTCGTCTCCCTTCTTCCTGCTACTGGCCAAACCAAAGTCAGTGATGATGATCTTAGAATCGGCTCCAGGGTGGTAGTAGAGCAGGTTCTCTGGCTTCAGGTCTCTGTGAGTGATCCCCAAAGTGTGGAGATACTTGACGCCATCCAGCACCATCTGCAGCACCTTCGTGGCGTCCCGCTCCGTGAAAGAGCCACGAGCAATGATCCGGTCGAATAGCTCTCCTCCGGTAGCCAGCTCCATCACCATGTAGACACGTTCTGCAGTCTCAAAGACCTCCATCAACTGGATTATATTGGTATGACGGACGCGTCGCAGAACACACAGCTCTGACTCGCACACCTCCCTCCCCTCCCGGTAACGGGTCTCGATCATTTTGATGGCGTACGGCTGCCGCGTGCTCTTGTGCTCCACGCGAACAACCCGGCTAAAACTTCCGCGACCTATCAGAGCTTTGATGTCGTACTTGGCTGTGACCCGGGGGTCAAACTTGGCTCGATATTTTGCCACCTTCTTCCGCTGAGGGTCCGACAGATCGGACGGGTCCTTTGGGGGCTGGGCGGAAGCGGTGGGAGTGGCAGCTTGGGCCTGGGCCTGATATGGGGAGGTGGAGTCAGCCTTGTCACCTCCCCCTCCACCGGCCCCGCCCATCTTGCTCCTAGTGCCATCTCCTCGTATGAAGTGCTTATAGATATCTGTCTGAGGAGGTTGGGGAGGATCAACCTGAAAGTACAGGAACACAGTTTATCACAGATGCAAATTACAAACCAGAGCAGAACAACAAATCCTTTCATCGGCAAACCAAACTGAGGAACGTCTGCACTACACGACGCCTTCTAGTATTGGCTCAGCTCGCTTGGAAACTCAACCAACGTGGTACTGAAAAAGGTACCAGGTACTATCAACAACTTTTGTTTATGGGAAACTGAAGTCGAGTTCAGTAAAGCTATGCTGTACTCTGCAGTGGAAATGTGGCAGTAGTCTTTACTTAGTATCTGGCTGGTACTGGATGTTTGAGGCTGATCGTGATATTTGGTAGTTTAAATGTTTAGAGAGAATACTATATTGGCTTATAGTACTTACATTTTACATCAACACATAACAAAAACAAATAATCTTGATATGGATGCTTTACATTTTTAAATGCACTTTGGTGGACGAACTATGTAATGGTGACACTTTTTCTAAATGACCTTAAACATTATTTATCAATATTTACGCCCGGCTGATTAAGTTCTAATAGTTAAATGTGTGTATACTGTATATATATATATATATATATATATATATATATATATATATATATATATATATATATATATATATATATAAGATGAAAGATGAATCCCTTGTTAGAACTTCTTTGTGTGGTAACAAATAACAAGTGTTTATATTTTCAATTTATCTGTTGATTATTTTCTTGATTAATTGATAAATAGTACAAAATGCCTTGCGGTCACAATTTTCCAAATCCCAACTTGAAATATTTAAATGTCTTGTTTTGTCCAAACAACAGTCAAGTACACAAATATTTTCAGGTTTGTGTCATAGAAGACACGATTTTCAATTATCAAAATAGTTGCCGATTAAGGATTGTTGATCGACTTGTGAATTTTGTTCTGATATCTGTAACCAGCTGAGAATGAACGGGCTGTAACAACATATGAACTGCACAACATTTCACCAGGATTATTCTATTAAATGTTTTAAAATCTTTTGCCATCAGAATACTTTGATAGATCACATTAAAGTTCATGCACAAAGGCTTCATTGGTCGAAAGAAAATCAATCAACTATTTTAAAATTCAATTCAGTTTGATTAATTTAATAAACAAAGAACCTAATCATTTTCTAGTTCCAGCTTCTCAAACTAAATGTTGTTTTTCTTTGTGTTCTATAACTGTAAACTAAATATCTTTGAGTTTTGGACAAAACAAGACTTTTTATCTAGAGAGAAGAAATGTGCAAGAGATAATCACAGCTCTATTAAGTTAATATTATCAGTACTAATACTGGTAACAGCAGTCCACAGAGCAGTAACTGCTGCTGTTACCAACAGTATCTGTGATGGTAACAATATTAGTACCAGTACTAACCTTTTTGACCAGGTCCAACTGAACATCCCCTGGAGGCTCAGGGAGGACCTTACTGTTCCTGCACCCCATCACATTACTTTGGGCCGCTGCCCAGCGAGCCACACAGGCCACCAGGAGCCCTGCTTCATCACCGCAACAGCTGATTCAACACACTCAGGGCACCAACATCCAGGCTGTACCCACACTCAGACAGAGGGTTCATGAATAAAGCTGATTACACCCACTCAAGTCCCAATGAGCTGGCATCAGCAGTCACAGTTCATGAATACACCGATACATCCACTTAAGTCCAGTTAAAAAAAGTCCAAGAGTTCATGAATATATTCTGGGCAAGCACGTTGTGTGTCTCGGCTCCATCAGCACTGTACTGGATCACTGGTTGTCTTTTTGTGACAGTATTCTTTTACAGCCCTGTGCCGGTGAGTCTCACGCACAGACAGGCTGCACAGTCGGCAGGCAGGGGGGTACCTCAAGCCTCTTGAAGAACCTACCAGGGCCCCATCTCAGATGAAGTAATACGTTGAATGACTGATGAGAAAACTGAAGGAGTACAGCTAGTATGGACGCTCATGGGACAACAATGATTGATCAGGGCAGGGGAGTGAGAGAGGTTCTGGAAAACAGCCTTAAGTGCAATTGCCTTGAGGAGAAATTCAGAAAGATTCAGGCAGAACTTCCACAGAAAATAAGATCATCAACTATGCTCCGATCCATTGCGGGAAGCTGCGATGTCAGCAGCGGTCTTGCCACAGATAAAGCAGCTCCCCTGGAGAATCACAGGCTGGAGAACAGCGGAGGGGAGCTCTGCAATGCAAAAAATGAAATATGAATCTTGAGTTATGATGGCTCACACATGGGCATGATATGCTGAATGCTGACATGACATGAGCAGATTTCAATAAGGCAATTGAAAGGCAGAACACACGGATCATTTTAGCAGTAAAGTTACACAGCATTTTTCTATAAAAGTTGCGTGATGAGGCCATATTGTGAAACTTTCAGCCAAAATATAATAACAGCTACCCAGAAGATGTTTTGAATGGCCAAGAAACCAAGTGATAGCTTTGCCATTGTAAGAAATAGCTGCACTATCACAGATGGTCACTTATATCCGAGTATCAAATGTTGGATCTATGCCTGATATAGTGTTAAAAGTTCTCAGTACAAAATGTTTATGAACTTTCTTTTTCAGTTATAAGAACAAAAGATTTACTGGAAACATCCCTAAAAGCATAGTTCAAAATATTCTTTACGCAGAAGAAACGATGAAAAGTAGTACATGTAAATTAGATCAGAAATGTACTGGACAACTACATTAAAGTTCAGGTGAAATTGTAAAAATGACCAGGCCCTACTCATGTCAATGTTTTTTCTTTAGCCAAAAACTAATTTAGCCGTTATTGTCCGCAACACGGAGTACACCAGGACACTCTGTAACAACTTTTACAAATAACCCCGACATTACAAGTGTTCAAGTTAATTAAAATCTCACCTCATTACTTATCCGAGATAGCGAAGTGTCTAAGCATGCTAACTAGCCTGCTAGCAGCAGGGCAGGACTTCCAACTTTGCCAAATCCAGCCTCCTCACCCCACTCTCACTCAGCTGGGCTCTCAGTTTTCACCTCGTAGTTTCCCAACTTTACTCTTGAGGACAAACACGTAAAATCCGTCATTTTATTTGTTAGCGACATTTTTTTGTCAATTCCGGAACTTCATGGTTGGTTTTGAAGCTGAAGGGACTGTACAAAAGCATGCAAAGTTGCAAAGTTGCCCCGTCGGTTGCTTTTCAGAACGGTGTTTTTCGCCTAGGAGGACCACCTTCCCACAGCCAGAGAGAAGTGAAGAGACACATAATGCAACACAGTGCTTCCGGTTTACATTTTCAAAATAAAACGCTAGTTGAGAATTCTTTGCAGTATTTTATGTGCAACTAAATGTCTTTTTTTTAAGGAGAAAGAAGGCCAAATACAGGTGTGTTTTTCTACAATGTTTGTACTAGGTGTGTATTTCTAGCAAGCTACATCTATTAAAGCAGTAACATCCATCTTTGCTATGGCTGAATTGCCAACCGCGGAGAACTGCCCCGGAGCCCCAGAGCTTCAGGGCCTAGAAAGGTCCAGTACTATTGATATTGTGTACCCTATCAACTAGTTTGTGCTAGTTCATTTAAAATGTGTTTAGGGTTATACAGCAATAAATGACACCTAATACCTTGTGATGAAGGGTCCTGCTTTATTACACAATCTTGACAGCTTTGTTACACATCCGTGACTGTACCGATCTCACCATGTTCAAATCCCAAATCAAAACTCACCTCTTCAGATCTGCTTTTAATGTGTAATTACTTCTATGTATTTTTAATGTTGATGTCCTGTTTTTCTTAATGTAATTTTTAATGTTATATGTACATGTAAAGCATCTTTGAGTGCCTTTTAAAAGCGCTCTATAAATAAAATGTATTATTATTATTAAGAGACCTTCATTATGTCAGTCTTCTGTGTTTGTTGTATATTCATGAATGATGGGTCAAATCAAATCACCAAAGAGCAAGTCTGGGGTCAGGTAGTAATCCTGCAAAGAAAAAACTGCAAAATTTCACATGGAGTGGGAGGAATGGGAGTTTAATGGGGAGCCATCAGCTCATTTGTGCCCCAGGGCCCTGAGCAAATTACCCAATGTTAGGTATCATAAGAATATTAGCCTATATGCATTTTATTAACGCTGCAAAACAAAGTATAGGCCTATACATGGAGGAATGTATCTGCTAATCACTCACACAATACTTGGATTTGTGTCCCCACTTCCCACTTTGTATGCTCTTATTTTGAAGGATCAACTTCCGGTGTACTTCTATCTGTCTCTGGCTTGCATGATGGAGCTTGTCTTCCACCCAACTTCTTTTGTAGAGACGGGACGACCTCCCTCGGCTTGTTTCGACCCCATTAAGTCCTCACCGTCACTTCCTGGATACTGAGAGAAGTCCCTCTGACAAAGTGCTGACTTCTCTCTTGGAAAAGTACTAGAAAGTCTGGGTGGCACGTTACCAGCTAACTCACACATCCAGGTTAGAATAACTCACAACTTTTTTCAGATCCTCATTTATTACGAGCATGCCTCAAGTAACAACATCTGAGATAATGTGTGATGTGTTCTACATCTATCTACAGACATCTTAGCAAAATATGAATGGCACGGAACTATAAAAACATGAACATTTTAGATTATAGTTCATACTGTTATTTCTTTATGTGGTGGGATCCCACTGGGACTCTCTCTGGGACCCCTGCTGGTCCATGGACGTCTTTTGGGGATCAACTAAGCCAGTTAATTCACAACAGACATGCAGATGGATCAGTTTATGTAATTCATATACACAGTAAAGCCAACTTAATTTCACCACCAAGCCACTTCACTACCTTTAGTCTAAAAACATTATATATACAGGACTCGGCCATATGTTTATACACATGTTTCACAATGTATGAAATTGTCTATGCGTGCACACATCTGTTTTCATTTTGAACATCTTTCAAGTGGTTAAAATCTGTATGTTCAGTCTATTTAAAGATATTAATTTGCAGAAGAGGAAAACAAATGCATCTCAGATGCAGTTCCTGCAGACCAGCACGTAGTACTGATGTTTTAATCTGTTGCACGGCATTTCCACTAGAGGTCACTATACACATAAAAGTCCCTTTTAAGGCCGTCTCAAACTGTAAGGGTACTTTTTAGTAATTCTATTAGGCTGGCTGTTCCTTTATAACCCCACACCCATGCCTCCACAGTGCTTGTAAAACAGACTGAAATGAGTGGCATTCACTTTCACCCTATTTGTTCATGAGCAATGTAATAAAGAATAATTGGCCTTGACTTCAACATTGATGTGATAGAGTGAGCTGGACTCATTGTGCACAGACCATGACTTATACAGTCTTTACACAACACAGCAGAGTTTGTGGAGTAGCATTAAAAGTGGAGAATTAGTAAGAGCAAGACAAATGTTCCACAAAGAGAGTGAGAGAGACAGTTAAATTCATCTTATGATGCCAATAAAACTCCTTGAATTGGATTGAGGGAGTGAAAATGAGTGGGAGAGGGGGGTGATGGTGACAGAGGAAGACAACGGATGACAGATGGTGGGTACCAGACAGAAATATAGGGAGAAAGAAAGGGAGGGAGGGAGGAGGAGGAGGAGGAGGAGGGGGCAGAGGGATGAAGAGGCAGAGAGTAATCAAAATGGAAAGAGGGAGATGCAGAGAGATAAAGGAGGAAAAGAAGACACAATGCAGTCAGGAAGGAGGAACAGAGAGAGAGAGAGAAAAGACAAAGAGAGAGGATAAAAGCAAAGAAAGAGAGTCTCTGAGGGCCAGTACTGCCCGGCCAGGCTCTCCGCTATATCTGCAGTGCAGCTGAGGTCAGGGCCTCTCCGGCTCTGCAACTCACTGCTACATCGTCATCCTCAAGATTGATCACCGCTTTGTCGCACTCTGATTAAGATGCTTTGTCTGAGCCCTCTGCTTCTATTGACACTTGTGTGTATTCCTCCACATCTCAACTCAGCTCTCTATTTCCCCCCGTCTATCTCTCTCGCTCTATCCCGTCGCTCATTTTTTTCCTCCCCTTTCCCAACCCCAAAGGTCAATATCATTTATTAGATCTAGATTTGCTGACTGTTGTATTATTTATCCATACAGAAGAAGAGGAGCCGCTCTATTAAAAGCTCAATTGACTCCTTTCTGTGTCTCAGGCTCCATTAATATGCCCATGATGGTCCCCCCTCGCGTGTGTGTGTGTGTGTGTGTGTGTGTGTGTGTGTGTGTGTGTGTGTGTGTGTGTGTGTGTGTGTGTGTTTGCGTGTGTGTGTGTGTGTGTGTGTGTGTGTATGTGTGTGTGAGAAAGGAGAGTTTTAAAGTGTGCGTGTGCCAACGTTTGCCGTGTATTTGTGAAAAGGCTGCAGAGGATGAGTAAGTGAGTGATGGCTTACAGTGAGTGAACAACTTCATGTGTGTGTGTGTGTGTGTTTACAGGCAGTCCGGTGCAGTGGGACAAGAGCAGAAACTGACATCCTGTGTCAGATACTGTTGGAGAATATTGCTATTTCTATGCTCTCCCCTCTTCTCTCACCTACTCCCACAGGGGTTTCCCTTAGAGAGGTAGAAAGAGAGAGAAAAACACTGCTGCATGCCATCAGTAGAATTTGGTCATAGTAAACTCACTATTGATTACCACAGGCACGTAATTCCCTCAAGGAATTTCATATGTCTACTATACTGACATTGTAGGAGATAAAAAATATCATAAAGTACATCATACTCATTATAAGGATCTTATTGACCACCTCAGGCAAGCTATTAGTTTCCAGGGGAATATTATGAATACATTACAGGGATGTTTCTATTCTTGTCAGAAGGTGCAACATCTACATTGCAGGTGTCATTGAGACAGTGGGACTTCAGTTAGTCCCTGTTGAACTGTGCATGTCTAGAACACCTGTGCTACTAACTTTTATAGTGCAGTTGATGGTCCGTAAGTTACTGCTCCTGCTGTGTTATTGGAGTTCTGGAAATTTCTCGAAATCACCATGTAACAGATTCAATGTCCTTAATAAAATTCAAGTTGAAGGGCGCTCACAGCTTCATAGCATCTGACTTGGTTGTTTATACTTGTTGAGATTGTCAAACCAATACCATGACCACAGTGAGATGTGAAAAGAGAAGCCAATACACTGACAGACAGACAGACAGGTTCACAGAGTTGGTCTTGTTGCTGCAAGGCTACCTGCCGTTTCAGAAACAACACTGATGAAAGCCATGAGAGTGAACCAAAACAGTAGAGTTGTGGTTGATAATCCATAATACAAGGAACAATGGGAAGTAACACTTTATAATTACCATCATTAAGAAATGCTAAATTGATAAGTAATTGAACTGGGGACGGCTGTGGCTCAGGAGGTAGAGCGGTCGTCCACCAATCGGAATGTCGGTGGTTCGATCGTCAAAGTGTCCTTGGGCAAGATACTGAACCATTTCTCCATTTCCATTTCCAAATGACAACAATGATATAATAATTATTAATGTTAACTATTTATTAGTATATATATATATATATATATATATACATTTCTTTATTTTAACAGTTCATTGTTGCACACATTTTATATACTATATACTATATTATGTATTTATTAATGATTACAGAATCCTTCGTAAAACATCTATAATCATTATATATAGTCAATACGTTGTCGATGGTTAATAATTGTTTTTTAAACGTTCCATAAACATTATCTGGATTGCTATTATAAAGTTGAAACTTATGATAATTAAACCTTGTTAAATGGATCATAAATACATTATAAATCATCTATAAACATTATTGAAGTAAATAGTTAACACATTGTCAATAGTCAATAATTAGTTTCTGGTCCATGTTTATAGATCATTTACAAAGGATTTCTTTAAGGTTTACAAATCATTTAGTAATCATCAACACATTCCTAATATAATAAATAGACACAAATAAATTAATAAAGTATGGGGTTTGGTGCCTATACTCCACATTTCTATAGCGATTCAAGGTCATACATGTGCTGTGTCCCCTTCCATGTAGTACACTGTGCACACTGTGAACTTACTTGGGTACTGCGTTATCTAGCTAGCCAGCAGAGTTATCGTCCGTGGTACCAAATCATAACGGACTACTAAATGAACCCAATGAACATACTGATGGCTTCTTTCCGACAACAGTACAGAGGTACTTAGTTAAAAAAAAGCATGTATAACTTATAATTGTATAGTGCTGTGTTTACCAGAGCAACTGCAACCGCTGCTGGTCCCTTCACTTCTCTACGTAACCAAGATGGTGACTGTTGAGGGTGAGACTCGCCCAGCCTTCCACACTCCACTGTTTGACCTTTATAAGTACACCATCCTGGTACTCATAGTGCACTTCCTTTTGCATACTTCTCAGTGTGAACGTGCTTATCCATTCAAAATAGCAAATGTAAGTATGCAAATTAAGACACACCAATGATTTTTTTCATTCAACAAACTGCTGAATGGATGTGTCCAAAAGTCCTATAATGGAATCAATGTTTCCACGTAAGGATTTTAAACAGCATAAATAAAATGGAAACAGGACATCAGTGTTTCTGAGATCCTGGCTACGGCCCTGATACAGGTGGATATAAAGTCATCAACTCATGAGAAGAGATGATACATTATAGTTAAATAGAATAATATGAAATGGATTATACTAATCTCATCATGAAAATGTCGAGAAGAAGAAGCTGGAGAGAAAGAGTGACAGGTAGATGGAGTTGTAAACGGACAGTTAAGATGGACTGAACGGCAAAATAGACCAGCTAAGAGTGACAGGCAGACATAGTGACAGTGACAAATGTAACCGAGTTTGGACCAACTTCTGTCCAATAACAACGTCGGAAAGTGGGAAGACAAGCAGAGATGAGGAAGCACTATTTTAGATAACCTTAAGTGAAAGACACAAGTTACTCCAGTTAAACTTAAGGCCTGATACACCACTTTGGTAGAAGTGAATAAGAAAGTACTATGTTGATGAAGTACTTAAGAACTCCTTAGGCACTGCAGTGTGGGGAGGTGTTAATTCATTAGCTCTCAGTTTAGGAGACAGGAATAGAAAGGCAGGCACAAAGGGATCCACAGCCAGACAGAGATAAATAGAGCAGACGGGTCTCAGAAACCACAGACACAGTTAAGGACAAGTACTAGATTTAGTCAGGTACATTTACTCAACTATTGCTTCAGTGAACATTCAAGTATTTCATATGAGCTCAACAGCAGGTGAAATCAATTCGATTCACTGGTAGCAAAGTATTATTTAGGCTCAACCATGATAGGCTTGACTAGGCTACAAAACTGAGGATTTGGGTGATCCTGAAATACTGCAAAGACAGCAATGAGCAAATAAAGACCAAAAGGTCAGCCCTTACAGAATGTTTTGAACCTTTCATGTTTCTACCATTAATATTTCTCTCTTCTTACTGTTTCTCAGCTGAGGTGGTTGATGAAACCCTGGAAGCCAACATCTGTCACATTGTTAACACTGAAAGATCCCACTGAATTGAATTATTGTCCAACTTTCAACACTGTTTTTGTCTTTACAAAATTTACTTTTGAAATACACTCAAAAGGAAATGCTTCTGAAGCTTTTGGCTTTAGAGTGTGGATTGTTTTGGATGTGTTTTATATTACCTCAGATTTGTTCCCCCCAATTTATAAGATTTTATGGAAATAGATCACAAGTGGGAGGACCTGGGAGGAAACCATTACAAAGGTTTAAGACGTTCAAGGCATTCAACTAGGTTTACTTAAACGTATTAAGGAAATCTTTGCTATGGTTTGTTAAACCAAATGGCTGAGAACCAGATTTGTTTAGATACCAATACAAGTATCGGAAAACATGGTATCGGAACATCTCTACTGTGAATCCTCCAAAATAGTAAGAGATGCAAAATGAGGCACAAAACATAAAAGAGTTGCAGTACCCAGTGGAGTTTACGGTCCTGTAGCCAGTGCTCCCAATGGCATGTGATTTTCATGGAGGCTTGCGAAAGCAGCAAGGAAGGAACAAATTAGATATTAGATTAGTCAGATAATGGTGGACACCAGTGTTAAATCTGTGAATCATCAGATGTCAGTTTCAGCTCATGTGCGTTTTAATTATAGAGAATCCCGTAAAGGATAAAGTTCAGATGTTGAAGTCTGTCCTAACACAACACAGATACTACACTACAACACTATTAGTCGTGAAATTATCTCTGACATGAGGGACGAACACAGTCCTCATTCTTGCAAAAATACATCCAAAGTTCAATAGAATATGTTTCCAAAATGTAATTTTTTTTTATAGGAATGAGTTTGCACGGAATGAGGACAGAGAACCGGTTATATCGTCTTTTTTTATTCCACACATTCTTCTTCATTGTCAAACCCTGATGCCTATATTACCCAGAATATATCTTGACGGAGATTTGGGTATGTTATGCTAGAAGCGGCTAATGTGGCCAAGGTAGCCACGCTCCAAAGCTTACCTGCTTTATTGTCTATTTTACTCTAAATATTCCATCAACCTCATGCTGTATTGAAGAAGACTTGAAACTAGCAATAGAGACCAAAAACTTAGGTCATAGGGTAATGGGTGGTGGTGGCCTAGAGTATGGCTTCCAAATACAACACCAGATGGTTGTGAGTTCAATACCCCTGAGCAAGGTACTTATCCCTGAGAGACAGGGGGACTGTCCCCTGTAGGTAGTTCACTGTAAGTCACTCTGGATAAGAGCATCTGCTAACTGACCTGTAATGTAATGTAATAAATCAAGTGAGAAGTAAAAAGGGTTATTTTCTCATAGACTCCTATACAATTGGACCAGTGGAGTACCCCCCTGTTGGCAATTTAAAAGAATGCAAGTATAAATCACTCCTGCATTGGCTTCACCCGGAGGTTGCTGCAGACTTTCACAAGTAACATTAGTGAAGATTCCATTCATGTAATAGTGCAGCAGTGCAACTGCTTCAAGAGAAATGTATAAGTGTTAAAATATGTCTTTAAGCTATAAGTCTAATTCTTGTTGTACAACAGCTTGATCTAAAAACCAAAGTGACTGTCAGGTTTTAAAAGTGAGCTATGGGTAAAGGAAGAGGAGGGCAGGGAATATGTTGCCTTACATCCACAGTTGCACCTGTAATAAAGAAGCATTGTTTTTGCTGGATGATGATGCATTTTTGATATTATTCCTATTGGTTATGAAAGAGTTAGTCTAAGAGCTTAAACAACGTCCTTATCGCAGGAACATCAATTTATCAGAAACCAAAGAGAGCACAGAGAGGTCAATGTTAAATTAAAGAATATTCTCTCATTTGTTTGGAAATAGTTCCTCTTTGCAGTGTAGTCTTTGAGTTACCTCTGTCCAGCTGAATGGAAAGATTCAGATGTGCTAAAGTTTGATTGAAATTGATGCAACCATAGAGAACAGATGACAGTTTGGGTGCATGATCTCATTACTGAGTGGAAATTAAACTGAGAAGAAGCGGTTCAGCACAATCTGTACTTATACTGGGTGATTTTACAAGACAAGTGTATAGTTTTGTAGATCTTGATCTGGAACCTGCCTTAAATAAAGCAACATCATTAGAAAAGAAGAAGCCGGTACAGTCAGGAGCATCACTGCTCGTAAGGAAGTTACATTTCTGATAGCAAGACTTCCTCTAACGTACGCAGGTCATTGTTTATAGTTTATTTAGTAACTTGAGATGCGAGAATGGAGTTGACAGACGACTTCTAAAACTGGATTGTTTCACAAGTATTCAGTTTACTTTTTACAGTTTAGGTTTCTTTTTTAGCCAATAAAAAGCGAAATTGTCGTCAGATGATAGCTTAAGGGTTCCGACATTGCATTTTGGGTAATGCTTTACGCCTCTTTTGCTCTCCACATGGACTGTTTACCTGCATGCAACCAAAACTCGCTCGAATGTTATTGTTCAATATTACTCGGACTACGCAAACCAAAATGCTTCCATTACTAAAACCATGTCCTGTATATTTAGATATCTGTTTATAGAGATGAAGGTCTGATTAAGTTAGGGAGACTAAAACGATAAATGTTAACTACAATTATTCTCAGCAGTTCTATCAGTTTGGAACATTGTTACAGATATGGTGCTCACCAAAAGAATCGGTCCGATCTCGGAACATGGCAACGTTGCTAAAAAATAGACGCAATAAGCGAAAACGAAGGTAATCATGTTAACAAGCCAACGGTTTTACCAAATTAGATACCAATTCAAATGAAAGTGAAAGTGAGCACAGCAGTAACGTCACTAATGATGTCCACAAAAAAGTATGCTAGGTATGAAGGTAAATCAAGAAGTGGATCTGTAAACTATGATTGATGGACAGTTCGGGCTGTCATTTTACTATTCACCTTCCTTTTCTCTTTCACATAAATTTGCCGACACTGACAGTTGCTAGGAGATAAGAGGTCTCTGGTGTCAAATGCCTCTTTCCACTGCATAGTACTCAATACGACTCCTCTTTTGGTTTTCCGTTAGCAAAAGTTGTGATCAGTACCTGATACTTTTTTTGGTGCCACTAAGGTCGAGGTTCCAAGCGAGTAGAGTTAAAACACTGCAGACCACTGATTGGTCAGAGAGAATCATTAATAGTCTACATCTTATCTTCATAGAACTGCATCATGATGGTTCTGCCTTTACATCTCAGAGGAAAGTCTATTTTATGACTGTAAGAGGCATGCAGCTTGTCAGGAAAACATAGGTGGTAGTTCTGAAGTCCTGGAAAATACGCATATTTGCTGTTTTGCCGAGAGTTATACAAGAAGATTGAAATCACTCTCATGCAAGTTGTTTCCCATGTGTTTCATGTATTTTATGCTAAGCTAACCATCTGTTGACTGTTTCTTCAAATCTTTTTAACAAATTACCAACACACACTTTTCTGGTGAAGTCTCTTTCTGAATTCCCACATGACCCATATGCTGCAAATGCAATGCATAAACATAACTTGTGGGTTTGCAAAGTTAATCTTTGTGGATATGGTTGTCAAGCAGCACATGACAATACATAAACACAATTATTCTGCCCTAAAACAGCAGACCTCTTTCATTGGTTTGATTGTTGAATGAGATGTGGGCACATGCTATGGTAAACCAGGGATTGGGAAATACTGGCAGATTTTGACAAGTATATTCCCAGCAGAGACAGTCAGGACCAGCTTAACATTTGACCTTGTATCCAAAACTTAAAGGACTGTCCATGCTATTGGAAGAATTATTAGGTGAGACATAAGGAAGGAAGATGCTTCAAAACAGCAGCTGAGGCTGAAAAGCTAATGAAAACCCTGTTTGGGTGGTGTTGCTTTGTAGCCATATTACCATCAACATAAATGAGGAAGTGGAGGATTTGTGGTGAGGGATTTGAGAATGCCACGAAGGCATCTTCTGAGGCAGCTACCGTTGAAAACGAGGAAGTGTCGGGGCATAATTTGGTGAAGCATTCGTCATGAAAGTCCAGGAATAAAAGACCGACATACTTGTACTCACTACTTTCCTTGGCAACTCTTTAAAATATAACTTGTTTCCTCACGGCAAGCTGTAAAGTTACTTCCTGTCACATCTGTGGAGCTCTAAAAGAAGAGCTCAATACTTCATGACCTCTATTTTGATAAATGCTCGTGCCCTTCTCTTCTAAGTACTGGTCATTAGACATTAAAATCAGCTTATGGGTTCATTATAGGCATAATGTCCATGATATAATAATCTTCTGTGCAATTTGCACAATGTCTTCAAACCTCAAGGCAGTGAGTACCTTCTGAAGGAACTGTGTGGGTAACCCCCTCATCACACTCATTACAGATCCATAATGCAATATGTTTTGACAGATCGTGCGTAACTTTTAAATGTAATAATAATGAAGCACAACAGTGCACTCAATGTAAAACAAGGACTTACGGTCATACAGAAAGACCCAGAGAGTTATAATCAACTATTATTTGGTCAATGAGGTGGTTTAATTACATCCATGTCACTGTGCATAATGTCTGTTAAATAACTGAAGTCACTATCATGTGTCTCATATTATATACAAACATGCTGCACACCTTGTGCACACTCCCCTACAACGCATTCTACGACTGCAAGCGTACATATTTTATAAAGAATAACATGATGTGAATCAAGACAAGCTTTATTTGAAGGCATATGAAAAATGCATAAATTCGGCCTTCCGCAATAATACAATATGTATAGAAGATACTGTATGTTCGCAATGTTCATGCCAGTGTGTGTTTGATACTTATATAATTTATAAGATGTATTAAAAAGTATACAGTATATCCTGACTGTAATTACTTTCATAGGTGAACATTATGATAAATCTGTAGCTCAATGTCATGACAGTTTGCTCTGTCCACTCTTAGATTCAAACAGTTAAATATAGTATTAGTTGTACACAATTATAGAATAAATAAATAGATCATTAAGTATACGTAGCAATACCACAGTATACAATTACTCCTTTACTAGTAAAGACTCTGAATTTAAGTAAAAGTATTGGCACAATGTACTTAAAGTATTAAAAGTATTTTCTTTTAAATGTTTGTTTTATTATTATTCTTTTGTCACAGGATTGTTAAAGAAGCCTTAGCCTTATATTTGTTTTTTGTTTGCTTGGGGGCAGCAGAACAAGCTGTAACAAAACATTAACATATCACATTACCAGGCTTCAGGAGTAAACAAACACAGCGTAATGTAAGTAGGATACAAAAAAAGGTAACTGTATTCTGTTACAGAAAGAACACGCATTCAGATTACCGATAACATTCCAGTGCACGGTGCGGCACTCGACTTGGCTTTCCCTTCTTTTGGTTTACCATTTAGAAGGTGGAAATGGAGGATTGTTCTAATCCTCTTTTAATGGTCACACACATGTACACAGCACACACAGTGACATTTAGACTCCGCATTTAATCATCCCAGTGGTAGGAGCAGTGGGCAGCTATTATATTATCAGTGCCCGGGGAGTGGTATGGGGGTCCTGTGCCTTGCTCAAGGACACCTCGGCAGTGCTCAGGAGGTGGTACCTCTCAAAGCACCAGTCCACACCCCATGGTTCATCTGTTTGGGGCATATTGTTTGGTCTCCACCAACTCCTGAGGGAAAAAGCTGTTTAGCTGCTAAATGATCCACTACTCTATGTTCACCAGCTGGTCAGTAAGCCATGACAATAATCCATCATGCAGAATCCATCAGAACTGAAGCAGTTTGAAGGAAAGCAGCCATTAAAGTTAGTGACACCTGAGCTTTTTCTATTGGGACATGTCAAAATGCCTCATGTGAAAAAGGCCTACATCCGGAAGTAACTAATTACAGAAGTAAAAAGTACAAACTTCTCCACTACATTTCACACAAACCTGTTTCAGAAATGTACTTAAGTGTACAAACTATTACCTCCAGGGAGACGTTACAGAGCCAGTAAATATAAAAACAATCACTTCAAGCTGTCTATTTTCCCAACGTCTATAACATAACTCAACACAAAACAGGTTGATCCTTGCTTTTGTAATTCATAGGAAGGAGGTACTGTTGGATTTAAATTGATACATTATGGTTTTATGGCTTTTATGATTCTTTCATGATTTTTATAATGCGTGTATTTATATCTTTTTCTCATAGGGCATCATTTATATTTATTTCCATGTCTTGGTGTATCAAACCCTCAGCCTGTTTAAATCTGGTTGTATTGACTAATGTCATACAGGTGAGAAACTTAAAGAAAACCCTGAATCAAGGAACAGAGAAACGTAACACATGCAGAGTCTTCCATATAGGTCCATTGATGCTGTATGTTAATGTTTGCTTGACTTCTCTGTGGTGAGTTATTTTCCCTGCCAGTTGAGCTACAGTTGAGACTGTTTGGATAGCTGCTGGTGTTGAGGTGAAACCTGAAGATTTATGTGTCCGCACAGATACAACCAAATACACTGATCCAGCAGCGAGGAGACACACATTGGGGGTGGATCAGCAGTTGTGAATTTTCCAAGAGGGAAAACATGTTGTGGCTTTCACTTTCTCCCTCTCTTACACTTCCCTCACCCGCTCAGTTTGTCTCCCATTTCTTCCTCTTCCTCCCTGCTGTATTTACTATCCTCCCATCTCTGTTTTTTGCTCTCTCTCCGTTTTTCCATAACCTTCTTCCTGCCTTTTCTTGCTCACTTCCCAGCCCCCCCCTCTCTATCTCACCCCCCCCTCTCTATGGATAATTCATCAGTGTTTCTCAGAGCTGCTGTCTGACTGCCTACTGTGATTTCCACTGGGACTCTTACAGGGACCATTCGCACATCAGTCGGGAATTAGAGCCACGGCTACAGAGAGAAATTAATCACAGCCACCTTATACTAACCCATACACACACACACACACACACACACACACACACACACACACACATCCACATCTACACACACACACACACATCCACATCTACACACACACACACACACACACACACACACACACACACACACACACACACCCACACACACACACACACCCACACACATCTACACACACACACACACACACACACACACACACACACACACACACACACACACACACACACACACACACACACACACACACAGTAGCCTCACTTTGATCTGTTCGGTTCCCCATGGGTGAGCAGTGTATCTGGACTGTAGCAAACATGATAACTGTTTTATAGCTTTCGAAGAATTGAATGCTGCACAGTTTTTCCATGCACATGAATGAACACACACACCAAAAACACACACAAACACAATGATGTTGCACGTGCACCTATTAAATATTTCTTATCAGAATATTCTTGTTATCAGGGGAAGAGGAGGAGATGGTTTGACAACCACTAATCACAGAAGGAAGGCAAAGAGAAGAAGAAGAAGAAGAAGAAGAAGAAGAAGAAGAAGAAGAAGAAGAAGAAGAAGAAGAAGAAGAAGAAGAAGAAGAAGAAGACGAAGAAGAGAGGCACAGTTTAGTGTGTGTGTGTGTGTGTGTGTGCGTGTGTGTGTGTGTGTGAATCAGGAGAAAGCACTGTATTGATCAGGGATCGAGTGGCTCCCAGTATGAACACAAGAGGAGGGAGTGGGAGCACAGTGAATATCACCACACACACTTACAGTACTTCAAGTGTGTGCGTGTGTGTGTGTGTGTGTGTGTGTGTGTGTGTGTGTGTGTGTGTGTGTGTGCATGCAGAGATAAGAGAGAGCGAGGCACCATACAGAGCTATAGGAGAACTTCTGCTGAGATTTGGCCGCATTAGAAATGTATTATTATCAGCCTCTTTTCTAGTGTAGCGTGTTGCAACTAAAGCACACAAGCAGTTTGATGCAATGAGATCATCATCATTTTATCAAAAAACAAAAAGCAAAACTGGGATGTAGAGTACATCCAGTACAATATTAAAGAAATAGTTTGACATTTTCATAAATACACTTATGTGCTTACTTATCGAGAGTTAGCTGAGAAGATTGATATCATTAAGTACGTTTTTATGTATTTATGCACATGTTCAGAAACTGAATAAAAAGTACAGAAATCAATTAGAGGTTTTAACACAGAAAAACTATATTGAAAAGAGCAAAATGTGACAAAGTGAAATGTAAAACAGACTTAGCAAATGAATCATCACGTACATGAAGCATGTGACTTGTCCTGAGCTTCTGCTCCACTGAAGAGAGGAACACTTGCAGCAGATCTGTGTGAAGCGATGAGGAGACTGTAACCTTCCTCTAAAAACAAGAAATGCCATATGCATCTCTTTTCATCAATGGTTTACTAAAACATAGAGAATTAGCTGCACCAGCTTTTTATCGCGTTGCATCCAACACCAATTACATGTTATAGGACGTAGAAGGGTTTCAGACTTCATATAAAGAGGAAAACAACAATCTCTAAAAAGGTTGTATTTCTTAAGGATACTTAAGAAGGCAAAATTCCCCAGCCAGGTTCTTGTTCACTTTTACAGAGCATCTTCTTTCCTCAGGCTGTTGAACTTATCCTCCACACTCCACAAATTGTTTTCTGCCTTCTTCTTTGTTTTACATGTTTTTTTTATGTAGCAAAATGGTACTATTACTGCATTTTGTTGTACGACCCTGTGTTCTACAATCACAATAAATGATACTTGTATACTTGTGTGTATGCTGAATATGAAACTAAAGCCAGGAGTTGATTAGCAGAGTTAACTCTAAGATCGGAAGCAGGAGGAAACAGCTAGCCTGGCTCGCTCCAAAGTTTAAAAATCTGCCGAGCACCTCTAGAGCTCACTAACACTGACACGTTGTATCTGGTTTGTTTAATCCATACACAAACCTAAATGTAAAAACACCAAGCTCTGGTTTTATGAGGCTGAACTAATCTAAAAGGAGAGTGGTATCTACCTTCTCATCTTATACAACACTCAAATCCACTGGCTTGGAATCGTTCTTTTTTTGGTTTTCCATTTGCATTTCCAAAGTACTTGGTACCTTTCTTTATTATCACCTCTGTCGAGGTCCAAAGCGAGCTGAGTCGTTACTAAAAGGTGAAGTTAAAACACTGCAGACCACACGGTGTCCAGCAGAAACCCACCATTTTTAAATAGTGATCGCATTTTTATAATCCAATTAAACGAGATTTTATAAAAGGCAAGTCAATTCACAAGTTGCTATCACTCCTCTGTCTGGTTGCCAATGAAAGAATCCAGCGAGTGTCACGCTGAAGATGTCACAGTAGTTTCACACGGTGTCGCTATGGAGATAAGCTAAGAACAGGGTACCATCCGCAGTAGAAAACTAAATCTAGAAATGTACTAGTACCAATAGCGAGTCATGTTAAGTGGAGTTAAGTGGAACCATCTAATGAGGCATAACCCTAACCCAGAGCAAAAAAGGGTTAAAGCCTTGTAACTAGAAAGTTGCATCTTCACAAACTATATGTTACCACAGGCTTGATAACGTAGTGACAACTCAATCACATAGTTGGTGAGCTACAGTGGCGGGTAAGCTAACTACTAACTCTCTATAGCCAGCAACGAACATGCTCAAGCAAGTCATTCACAAATAGCTCCCAAAGCTTCTTTCTATTCTCTCTGTACCGTGCTGTTTACTTTCCCCTGGCATTCTTTCGTGCTGGATTATATATCATATCATTCAACGAAGAGAATTATTGAAGAGGGAAATAAAGCTTACTGAGCAAACAAGCTTGCTAACTGCTTCGTTTGGTCGCTAACCGAACAATATCTTTACAAAGTTTATTTAAAAACTTCCATCGACTGCTGCTGATTTATAACTGTATAACAGCAGACCATTCAATCTCTACTCTGTAAAGGTCCACTCACGTCCTCTGGAGCTTCTGACCACATCACACAGTTCTGATTAACAAACAGAGTTTGCTCAGTTGTCATTAAACTGGAGATGTTCAAACGTATTTAAAAAAACAACCTTTTAGTAATTGTTGGCTTGTACTTGATGAAAACTGTGTGACACCCTTGACAGCTCTGGAACAAACGAGTAAGTGGACCTTGAGTTGAGATTATTTTGTAATGTTAAGGGCTTTGCAAGAACATTAAGAAGAATAAAACAGAGTTGAAAGAAACCTTTCACTTCCTGTAGCTCCCTTTAGAAGAACTACTTGGAAAACAAATAGCGTTCTATTCCCATAAATGGACAATACATGCATAACATCTGCTGTATTCGATTTAAACACCAGTGTATTAATGTGGAGTTGGAGTTGTGGAACACTGCACATGAATGGTGAATTAAGTGCTATCCCTCTTTAAAGAGCACACAAAGGCTTGACTGGAACATGCAGTGAGTGAAGAGGAGCAGCACCCCCCTTTAGAGCGGCTTGATAGAAAGGATAGAGCTCAATTGATTAGAGTCAATTAGAGAAAAGGTCAGGCCACAGCTGGGGCAGTAAGGTTACTGTCACTGGGATTACTGCAGTGAAACATACACACACTTGAACATCACACATGTGGGATCTCATGTAAAACAACACACTCACAAGTACATCCAATAGAGACGGATGAACAGAATTTACATTTCTACGAAACACTCTTTTCAAGCTGAGAAAACCAACACACACATACACACACGCACACGCACACGCACACACACACACACACACACACACACACACACACACACACACACACACACACACACACACACATACACACACACACACCTCCTGCTGCTTATCTGAGTGCCACACATCAATCCTCCTCATGTGTAATGAGCCTTGCAGACTATTTCGTACTTTGTCAGGTCATCTTCACTGACACTGAATATGTGTGTGTTTCCTGCTCTTCTGTAAAATACCTTGAATTACATGTAGTTTCTGTAGTTTCAAGGTCACACATAGAAAAAGAGACCTTCCTTTTTTTTTTTTTCATCTTTCTTTTAATATCCCTTGACACCTGCACATTCTCTTCATAACCTCCCTCTCCTCTCTTCTTTGCTTTCTTCTCTCTCCTCCTCCTCCTCCTCTCTCTGTCTTCCCCAGTTTAACCATTCATTAGTATAACCTTCACACTCTTTCTGCTTTTTCTCTCGTTCCCCTGTGTTCACCCCTCCCTTGCATATATCTTCATAATCTGTTCTTTAAATCCTCGTATCCCTTCAGTATTTCTTCCTTTTCTCTGTTTTTCTTTTACTCTTTGTCACTAACCCCCCCCCTCTCATTCACTCTCTGCTCTGCGTACATTAAAACAATAATGTGTTATTAATCAAGTAAACAGAGAGGAATAGGAAAGCTTCTCTCTCTCTCTCACTTTGACAACGTTGTGATTATTTTTACTTCACAGCTTTCTCTTCACTGTACGTTTTGTTTTACTTGCAGTGAATGTTGAAGTTAATAAGAAAATGTGTTCTTTCTGAAGAGCGGGCCCTTTAAGGTATTGATGTGTTAACCTGAAGGCAGCCTCTACTTCATGTACTGTTAGGTAGTTTAAAACAAGAATATGTGACTTTTGAAAGAATAATGCAATCATCGGGAAAACAAAAAGTTACATTTTCTGTTTGAAAAATGAAACACAACCTTACTCAATTAAATACTCTTATGGTTTTGCTGTTAAAGCCTGGTCTCCTAAAGATTACATTCCCGAAAAACAAAACTGCTTTGTCAATTCTGAGGCGACCAGTGACCAGTGACTTGGATTCCTCTCATTTTGAGAGAGTTAATTGGCTTCGGGTACAAGACCAGATTAAATAGTGTACGCTACTAAAGATTGTTTTGGGCGATGTACCCAAATATCTTACTAACTAGCCAGGTTTGGGACACACATAGTTATACCACTGAGAGGTGGTAAAGGTCAGGCTCCAGCATATCTTAAAGATCTCATAGTACCTTATAAACCAACTAGAGCATTACGCTCCCAGACTGCAGGGTTACTTGTGGTTCCTAGAGTCTCTAAGAGTACAATGGGAGCCAGAGCCTTCAGCTATCAAGCTCCTCTCCAGTGGAACCAGCTTCCAGTTTGTGTTCGGGAGGCAGACACACTCTCCACATTTAAGAGTAGGCTAAAGACTTTCCTTTTTGATAAAGCTTATAGTTAGGGCTGGCTCAGGTTTGCCCTGGATCAGCCCTTAGTTATGCTGCTATAGGCTTAGACTGCCGGGGGACACCTCCCTGCTCTCTTCCTTCTCTCCCTCTCTCTTCTTCTCCCTCTCTTCTTCTCCCTCTCTATCTGTATGCATTTATGTAAATGTATGTTACTAACTCACCATCCGGGGTATCATCCCCGGAGTGTCTGTCTCTCATGTGGCAGGTTGCCACTGATAAAGTTTACGTCAGGATCATGAATGAATTGTGACAGCGCCTGCTGACCTGGTCCTGCTGGACACCGGGAAGCCTTATTGACATTTTCCTGGATTCATCCAAACTTTCTATTTCTTTTTTTTTTTTCCAACACAACATAATTTCTGTCAAATGTTGTATTTGTACTATGTTGTTTATCCTGTACACACGACATCTATTGCACGTCTGTCCGTCCTGGGAGAGGGATCCCTCCTCAGTTGCTCTCCCTGAGGTTTCTTCCATTTTTTCCCCTTTAATTTTGGGGTTTCTTTTAGGAAGTTTTTCCTTGTGCGATGCGAGGGTCTAAGGACAGAGGATGTTGTAACCTGTACAGTCTGTAAAGCACACTGAGACAAATGTATAATTTGTGATATTGGGCTATACAAATAAATTTGATTTGATTTTGATTTGATTTGAGAGGAGCGTGACTGACTGATCCAACATATTCAAAACACGCTTTATATTCAGCGACTGTTCTATGGAATAAACTTCCCAAAGTCATGAAGGAAATGGTTTAAAGCCGCCGAATGTAATTTGTTTCCCTTTTTGTTGTTGTATAGTGTCTCTCTGTATAGTTGTTAGTGTTTTTAAATGCATAAACTGTGAAGTTTGTCATTTCCTGAAGACTATTCTTGTACCCCCTTCTATCAAAGACTACAATTTAAATAAGCATACTAGCTTTCTTGCGTTATCTCTGACAATTTCTGAAAGATTGTACATTGTGCCCATATACTGTTTTTATTTTTTATTGTCTCATAAAATCAACCAATCAATTAATTACATTTCGAGGGAAACACGTTTTCTTACGGATTACATTTGTTTTTGATGTACGACAAACGCGTCTCTAATCATATTCCACAGAAGTCGGTGTAGGTAAGAGGTCGGGAAGGACAAACATAGGACTTGGATGCAGAAGACCCCTGTTTGTGTCCTGTGTGAAACTAAAAGTCAAATGTACTTATTTTAAGCCAAGTGTTACTAAACATAACCAAGTTTGTTGTGTTTCAATTCACAATGATAAGCACGTGTTTTAAAGGGGACTTAATCTGCGAGAAAACAAGTTTCCCTTGAAACATTTGACGTGTAATTCAGCTGATACAAACTAAACTATAGGGTAGTGAGAAGTAAATCTATTATACTGAGATAAAGACACTGGGTTAAAGAAATGAGCTCTTTATTCCTGCAGACGGTCTGTCGTGAAGGTCAAACTGTCTGCGATGAAGTTCAAAGTACAGAGAACACAAGAAGTTTATATTCCCACCCTGGCTGGTGAGTATGTTTACAGACAATCGGCTGTATGACAATATGTTGTATCATTTGTCATCATCCTGCACTTGTGACTTGTAGCCACAGTGGCCGCTGTAAAGCGTTCCAATGCATCATATTTCCTTCTTTTTATAAGGAAAGCATGTAAAAAGTGTTTTGCATAGAAGTCAAGTCCAGTGGGGAAAATCTTAATTTAGCTCCCTCACTTTTATTGTTTCGGGTTGATTGTCTTACTAAAATGTCTCTCTGGACATTGTGCTTTTACTGTCTTGCCACCAGAGTCCAGATTTGAGGAGCTCTGAGTTGATAAAAATGTTGAAACACTCACCTGAGTCGCCTTCAGTTATTACCTTGTACTCACAATAATGAGAAACAAGCAGCAGCAAGTGCTTTACACACCTTTTTGCTGTGTTTCGCCTCCCAGACTCCCAGCAGTGACCTTCCAATCAAAGTCGTCCTCTGCAGTAAGATAAAGCACACATCTGGCCACTGTATTTTGCATATATTCATGCTGATTATAAATTGTCGGTTTTTACCCTTTGCTACTAGTGGACTAAAGATAAAACTCTATTTATTAAATTCTTTGGACAATGAAAGATTTGTCCTTCATAAATAACGCAGTGTTTTTGTGACTGTAACAGCAGAATAGCGAGGTTTATCCTGTTCACTAAGCTATTAATACATTCAGTCATTTCTAGGTAGTTTCTAGATAAGTCATGAATAAATAAATAGTTTAATGTCTCTATAAGATATCCATCAAATCTATATATAACACTACACTGACATTACAAAAGGATATTATCATGATGTAAAGGTACTTGGTTAGCTTCTTATTTGGTGAAAAAATGAATCAAATCAAGATGTTCCCGGATCTGATGGCCGGCTGGGGCTCGTCTGTGTAGAGTGTCCTTTGGCAATTCTTACAAAGAAATATAAAAAATAAAGGTTTCATCACATCAGGGAGTTTCATTGTAAAGCAGGAGCCTCATTAATGAGAGCAGACTGAGATTTTATTCTTTAACTAAATCTGATGATTTTATTTTTAACTCGTGCAACTAATTCATAAAATAAGGAAGCGTAGAACAAAGATACACTTCATCATTTACAGAACAACAGTCTAATTGTGCTTGAGAGTGCTTCAACTTCCACTGACAATTAATGGCTGTATTAGAATACGGCTGGGCTTTTATCGTCGGTACGATCATCTGCTTCACAGCCGTCTCGTATATGTGCAGGAGAGATGCCGCTGTGTTGGAAACATTTGCACCTCAAGGACAAACCTGAGAAGAAGCTTTCTCTGTATAATTGAGGAGCCTGGAGCTGGAGGTGTGCTGCTCATTGTCTGTTGGAAACACACAGGAAACTGCAGGAAAGGAAATAACCTTTGAAGCAGTTAGCTGAGTCCGAAGCACTATAATAACACCGTCACACTGTCTATAAGTGCACATTCTGAGTCTGCAAGTATTTGTGTGTCAGTGTCACAGAACGTTGGAGTGTGTATTTACATGTGCCTATGCACTTACTGTGAAAATCCAGAGAGGTCTGGGACTTCATCTTCACTTTATAAACTGCTGCTGCTTCTCTGTTTACAGAGGCATCCGGCACTAATAAAATATTCATCTAAAAAAAACATCCAAATAACTGGGAGCAACTCCTGCATTACTACATACATGGCTTTCACCTAAGACTCTCACTGCACGCTCTCTCACACCACACTGTGATGATGAAGCGCAGTGAGGGGATGAGCAGACACACCTAACACTCTAACCTGCACGGTGTCTTTCTTTCTCCTTCTCTCTTTCTTGGGTTTGCATTAACAGCTTGAGCTCTAACATTACTAACATTATCAACAGAATTATGCAGAAGTAAGAGTGTTGACGTTATGTCAAAGAGGTCTACGTGTCGTGTGACAGAGATATCTACTGAAAGGAGCATGCTAAGGAGCTAGCTGCGGCTCGTCCTGACATGTAAGACCACTTGTTCCTCTAGAGGCGATAGTGAGACACTGTAGCGTCCAGTCTGCCCTCATTCCACCACGTGAGGACAAAGAAGTAGAGCTTCCCTGAGGGCTTGTCAATCACATTGAAGGTACAGGTACCTGCTGAAAGTTTGTGTATTGCATAAAAACTATTCATATTTTTGTTTTGTTTTCCTCCCAACAGCAGAAAACTACTTTTCCGGGAGGAAAGTGTCCCGTCTCCAGAGGAATATAATTCCCCCAGTACAAACCCCAGCTCTGAGGGTCTGATCCCGGGGGACTGCCCTGACTCCTCGCTGGATCAGCAAACTTAAACCATTAAACATATTGGACCCAGCAGTGCCGCTGGCCACCAGCCCACTGTGACTCCCGGTGATGGGGTTTGCTTTGTCTGAATTCGAGTTGCTACAGCCTCTCCCAGAGCTGTGGCACAGTAAACACAAAGATGGTTATCATAAACTACCGTATAGGCCGATGCCACACGTGAAGATTCTAAGAGCGCAGTGTTATTTTGACCGGCTCTCAGAGTTTCAGCAGTTTGGTGGGATTATTCTTGCCCACCTGATGACTGTACATTTAGATTGTGTTGACCCAGTGAAATACTGTCTGCTTTATGTGGAGCATGTGGCCAGGTTAATGACAGTGTGCCTTTAAGTAATACTTGTAAATATGGTTTTCAAAGATGCTGCTAACAGTGTGGCTCCAGGGAAGACAATGACGATCACCACTTTAGTCCAGACTATCTTGGATTGCCATGAAGACTGGTGCAGACACACATTAGAAATATTTATATTTGGGATATTTGTTTACTGACAGATCTTGGTTTTAATCTACAAGCAAGCTGGATGGATGAATGTGTAAATAATCTAAGAAACAATATATTCATACGTCATATATCAGCATGTACAGGTATATTCTGTATGTGTTATAAATGTGATTATTGGTGAGAGACATACGTGTACACTATCAATGTACATTTCTTTATGCCCATATATTAGATTTACTTATGGGCTGCATTACACTCCACATGTTTGGCTCATTGTATGCAAACAGCAGCAAAAGGTCAGGAGCACCTCTTACCACAATCACACAGGAGATATTTTAGGCCTTAGGGGTAAAACTATCCCTGTGGTGGTTTTGCATGAACATGAGGAGTCGAGGCAGTGTGTAAGTATCCTGAATCAGGTTTCCCATGATGGCCATAACGTGCGAAAATAGTCTTTACTGGAATCCACTCTGAAGCATCAACCCAAGGGAAAAACAGGCAAAAAACAGACACATGTTGTGTGTTATCTTCAGGTTGTCAGAGCAAGAAGTCTGAGAGAAGATTCGATCAAACTAAGGCTGTGTATTCAGCTTCGGTACTCATATCCAACAGCTGTTACAGAAAGCAGCAGAACATTGTCCTCTTGAGGTGGTAGTACACATCTCTGTCAGGCACATGCTGTAAATTCACTTCATTTGCTTTATTCCAAACACATTCAGCCAGAACTCCACATCCGTGATGTGTACAGCCTTCAAATTAAACTAAAAATGACTTGCAAAAACTATCCATCCAGAAACATTGTAATCTGCACAAGACACAATTTTATTTCTTATTCATGAGAATAAATCATGGAGTTTGGCCGCAACAGAGGCATTTGTCCAATCTCTGGAAATTGTAGCAGATTCCCACTGTCCGCCCAAACAAAATCCTACTGTTTGATGTGTTGACTTTTCTGGCCACAGGAAATGAAGAATCTAAATTTAAGAGTGAAATCCAATCTGACTCCCACACAGCAGAGAGAGCAGCACTCTGTCCGGAAAAAGCTGCACTCAGCAGAACTTTTCAGCCTTCATTACTTTGGTATAAAGCATCGCAGACGAGAATCTTGCGCTGCTTACGGATGTCACCTTAAAGGATTTCTGAGTATTGAAGTTCAAAATGTTCAAGCACTTATCTCCATGTGGAGCTACAAACATCCCGAGTTGCCCGAGGATGCTGTAACCTAGAGTCATGAAATGCCACAGCCAAAAAAATCAAACAACTTTGTAGATCTTGTGTAATCAAATATCTCATCTGCGGCGTAATCTGACTTAAACCTCTTTCTTTCATCATCGTGACACAAACATTCTTCAAAAAGTGAAAGGTTAGGTGATGATGTACAACACTGTGAGTTACAGTAATACTGTTGTTAAGCATTTTGGGAAATACATCTATTTGTTTTCTTGCTGAGAGTGAACTGAGAATACTGATACAACTCCCATGTCTGTCTATTAACAATAAAGCTAAAGCCAAAACAACTGGAAACAGCTTCTCTCTCTCCAAAGGTCTAAATATTTAAAAATAAAAAGCATAACAACAACACTTTTTTTTACGAGAGGATAGACGGTATGCCATATAACAATTAATAATAGGTATATTTGTTGGCCTTTGGATAGTCAGGACGGCTCAACTCTAAACTAAGCTAACCACTTGCTGTCTGTAACCTTATAATCTGCAGACAGATATAACAGTAGTACTGATCTTCTCATTTGAAAAAAATAAGCAAATAAGCATATGTTCCAAGTTGTCGAACCTTTACTTAACAGTAGGCACAAAGCAAATGTAATGCACTTTTTGGCTGAAGCACATATCTAGGGTCATAATTCATTTAATTTTGACAATAGGCAGTTGTTGTCAGAATCATAAAGATAAAATAAGACACGATTGTTAGAACGAAGGTTCGAAGGACAGCTCAGAAGATACTGAGCGAACTGCATAACTGGATGTAACACCAACACTATTCCATTTATTTAACACACTAAAACCTGAATTTATGTCAGATTTAGACTTTCTCTTAAAACTTGTTATGTGCCACAAACGTGTCCTTGCTCTTCATTGTTGACTTGCAGATCATTTCTGTTTAAATGTGTCTTCTGCTCTTTCAAACAGTTTGGTTGTCAATGAACTTGTTTTCACACTGAAGAGCTTTAGATGGTGAGGAGCAACATGAACTCTCATAGACTTAATGTCTGTGGTACGTGCTCCGTCCACACACTCATAATACTACTTCAAATACAGCTCATAAGATCTGGTGATGAACCAGTGTTTCTTTTTTTTGCAGTTTAACTAACCTTGTTTCACTCCAAGCACTTAATCCCCTACACAGAAACATTACCTTGAGCATTATCAATAGAGTAACATGAACACAGTCAATTGGGTCGGTCAGTCAGCACCAGTTTAATAATTTTCTATAAAGGTAGCAAAACCTACTACATATGGATGGGTAGAAGGATGGAGGGTTAGAGGAACGTTAGAGTAGCGGAGAGATGGGACATGAAGGGTAAAGACAGGAAGAGGAAAACGTGGGAGACGAGCAGACAAACGAAAGATAGCCAAGTGCACATACAGAAAGAAACTCTTCACAAAGTTCTTTTTGAAAGCAGAAAATGCAGCGTCGGCACCATTTGAAAAGACTCTCGTTGTGCGCGCTGACGTACAATACAGAGATTTGATACTGATACAGATATGTGATCTGTATGTGCGCAGAGCTTCTGATGTGTAGCTTCCTGCTTTCATCCCTGGAAAAGTCCGACCTTCATCCATGATCCCAGATGTTTGGATCTCCATTCTGTTTGATGGGAAGCCCAAAGCAGCAACAGCTGTGCCACTTTAAAGCCAGCCTGGATGTTTATTTATAGGAATGCACTCTCTTTGTCTCTCAGCTTCACATAGGTGTGTTGAGTTAACATGTGTGTCATAATACATGTACACACTGCCTTCAGTCCTGCTATTCTGTTTCTCGCCCATAACAAGGCAAAGAAAGCTCCGCACTGCATGCTTCTTCTACAAACAAACAAAGTTAGGAGCGACATTTGGATTGGAAAGTACCGGACAAGAGCATTTTAATCAGGAACAATGAAATGTACAACATGTTGCATGGATGAATGATTAATTCAACAAGCTAATGTACACCACAGCGAGATATTTGATCTCTCTTTCTTGCACTTGCACACAACCTTAAATGCACAAATTCACCATCTGCAAAACAAAGACAACAATACAGTGAGGAGAGGACAAGCAATTGAGTTACATATCTCCATATCAATTTCTTTTTGACAGTTTAAGTAAAGGTGGAAATCCAGTTCTTGACAGGATTGTAACTTCCTGTTAGACCAGTCATTTCACACATTATGTGTTTTCTGTTTGCTCATTCAACTCATTCGTAGCGCCATAATACCATGCATGGATTGTAGGGAGCCGAAGTCATGATGTCACTAGCTGTAACTCAATGCTATCTCTCATTTAGGATTTCTTTCATCGGCCTTTCTGAGAAAATTGAAAGCATGGCCCTGGAATTTACTTTCCATATTTCAAGTCAAATCAGCTCCACTACAGTAGTTATTAACAGTTTATATTTATGTTTATCTTCTATTTGTGTTTTATTATATTTTTATTCTTGCTTGGACTGTAAGTTACTGTCGATGTTAGCCTTATGCACAATTAGCATTTGTATTTGTTTATATATTTATCTTTTATTTGTATTTCATATTATCCGTGGTAATCAATATTCTTGTGAAGTTTTCACTATTTAATTACTTTTTAATCACCTAACATTTGCAATACCTGCACTGTTAATCACCTTACATTTACAATACCTGCATTAGCACACACTCTATCATTGTGACAGTGACAGCTCTCTGGTGACTAGACTATCACTGCACTGCTGTGTTTTAAATCCTATGTTTTAATTCCTCATTCCTGTGAATCAGTTTTTTATACGTATCGTATAAAGCTACTGGATTCTTACATTTTCCTCAAGTTCAATAAAGAATCTGTGTGTGTGTCTGTGTGTGTGTCTGTGTGTCTGGCTGTCTGGCTGTCTGTGTGTCTGTCTGTCTGTCTGTCTGTCTGTCTGTCTGTCTGTCTGTTGGTAATCTAAACCTCTGGGATTTTAACAGTTACAGTTGTGTGAGCACAGAAACTACAAAAGGCTACTTATGTCATTGGGACTTGATTTCGTCCATATCCATAAAATTCGCTTCTGAAGCACATGGCTAATTATTATGCAGAATGATGTCATTTCACATTCCCAAATGTATTTCCGACTGTGGCAATGATTTGACTTGCACTATGACCTGTCTAGTGGGTTGGTTAGGTTTAGGCATGACGACTGAGATTGGTTAGGGGGTGGATAAGAATATCAGGTTAAGCCAATCAGAGGCAGAGCAGGGCGGGTCACGCCTTTGCTGTCATTTTGCATAATAATTAGCCATATGTGCTTCTGTTCGTTGCAGAGTGTACAATGGGCATTTGTTTTTGGGATAACAGGCTGTCGGACAAATAGGCTTTTGGTCTAATGGGACATTTTTCAGACAATTGGGGTTTTGGAATAATGGGCCGTCGGCACAATGGAATGGCACCTTTTGTTCCACAGGGTATCATGGTCCTACGAATAGTGTGGATAAGGTGTAAAGCACATCTACATGTTAAAGCTTTAAAAGTAGCACTTGCAGGGCATACATGACATTGTCTATATACATATGAAATATATTACTGCTATATACATAGAGCTGTAATTATTTACACTATACACAGTGATGTGACCTAACTCATTGTCTGTCTGTTTCTTGTTAGTGATTTTTATTTATTAAATATTTAGAAATAGCTATTTCAATTTATTTGAACGGTGCGTGTGCATGTGTGTTAAACCGAGAGAGCGAGGGAATTTAAACTTCTTCTATATTAGCAGTAACATTAAGATAAAGGCATAAGTAGAATTATTTTCTATCATCGCCCTCCTCAATCTTCACAAAATGCATCTTCAATGACGTACGTAGGTCAGTGCCATACTTATCTTGTATTTCACGTTCCCAGGTTTTCAGCCTCTAGTAATTTCTCTTTTGTCTTATCTGTAATTAAAACTGTGAGGCCTCAGGTTTGAACTTGAAAACACAGCTGTGCTTGGAGCCACTTGCTGGAGGCGAGTATATGAATCTGGTACCCAGGTGAGTTTGTCTGTCTGTCTGTCTGAACCTCAGTGTTCTACTTAAAGCTCTGGTCAAAATGTCATACATTTTTCACTACTGCCATCTGTCGCGTCTTGCCCGGCCTAACTAGTTGACTCTCAAAGTTGCTGGCTCAAAGTTCTGTTGAGTCTCAGCTGCTAAGTGGACATGATGTTTCATGCCTTCTCCGCTCTTCCCCTTCCCTCTGTTGGTTTCAGCACTGCATTAAGGTTTTATGTGCTTTAGAGTAAGTGCCCGACATTTTGGTAATTATATTTCGCTTTCTTTTTGAGAGTTAGATGAGAGAATCGATACCACTCTGTTCAAAGCACGCCCTCTTAACCTAACAAAATAAAAAGTCATTGTTACAGCGCCCACTTTCCCCTGAAACTACAACTTCTTGATTTCTTTTTCTGAGCAAACAAATACATGAGTCCATTTGTGAGATTTTGAAACAGATGTTTGGACTGGTAGCAATCTTCTCGTTGCAGTGCATGAGCAAAAATGTTTCTTAAAAATATATTTTTTATATGTTTTAATTAGTTTGAGCTATTGTAATAATTACCTTTGAAAAAGATCATTGCTGAGAAGTTTAACAGCATCTGTCCACCTTTACACTGCATTTGACATGGTGCAACAGTGGGCTGGATTTGGAGCTAAATGAATTGATCGGCATGATTGCACTACATTGTAGGAGGGCCCTGTTCTTCCAGAGCAAATTGATGGAAGGAATGATCGGCTGTGAGCAATTTCACTTGCAACATATTTAGATTCTGATAGCCACAGTGACACAATAGATGGATTTGCTAAGCTTTCTCTCTCACACTATTTGTCTTTCCTCAATCTTTTTTTATTAGAAAAGACAAATGTAGAAAGCATTCTGGTAATCTTAACAAGCTTTATAGGCCACACTGACCATCGCTTTCACCAGAGAAATATGACCAGCAGCGGATTATTATTCGGCTGTAGCGTGACGATGGGATACAATGAAACTTTTGACTAGTGCACTCGCTGCTTGGTAGTTTGTGACTTAGATTGTTTGTTAGCAGTAGGAACACCTCTCTGCAAGACCCATCGCGAGTCAAATGTGTGTTTGCAGCTCAGGATCAACAATGGCGTCTTGGACTGATTGACTGATTGAATTTCGGGAGCCTGAATCTTTGATAAAGGAGTTTTTAGGGATACGGATTCAATCAAATGTTTTCAATCCCCCAACGCTAAACATATTTATACTCTCCAGTAGAGAAGAGTCTTGCTGAAGAGAAAAAAGGTTTATGCAAAATGTTGTTATAATGTGAAGGAACATTAGCACCAACCACCACTAATAATTGTCTTTGCCATTTCTTCACAGTAATAACGCCGAATATATTGTACCATTAATGTGACAATGATGTGTTGGTGTTTGTTACATTTTCTCCTGCAGTTGTTTCTGTCTAATTTAACCCCAGAGCACCAAGTTGTTGCTGGAGGCGACGAGATGTACAGTCTCTAGCACAGTGCTGGAAAATAATTCCCTGCTCTGCTCTGGTCAATAACGCTGCATTTATCCTGCAGCATGACTGAAAGCCGCTCTGAAATCAGATTTGTCCATGTACCTTACGTGAAACATATCTTCTCATAAATAGATTTTGTGAGTGTTTTTTTTCCTTTTCGTGTTTTAGAGCACCTCAGCAGAAAACAGACTTTTAAATCTAATCTGAAGTCGTTCCTTTCCCACAAAGCAATGCTACCGTTGAGGTTGTGCTGACTGAACTCACCATAGGCCTGTATTTATACAGACACATCCAATCTGATTTTCCTATGAAGCCTCAAGTTTGTGATTCACTCACATTTAGTCTCCAGTGACAACATCTTATCTGAGCTCGGCAAAGATGGTTTTCGAATTGCTGCACCTTGGTGAATCAGCCATTGAGGCCTTTAATTGCTAATTCTGTCAGTTTAATTAAAGTTCCAAACTACAACAGACTCTTTAAAGCATCCATGCATATCTTTGGGTGAAGTCCCCCATGTAAAAAAATAGCTGTGGGCTGATTGGAGTTTTTTTCCTTCGTTTTGAAAGAGTAATCTCTTTATTTCTGCTCAGTTCATTTAGCCTTCCACTTAGAGATTTACCTCACATTGTATTCTGCTAATGGACTCCTATGGCTACTGGGGTTATTCTAAACATCCAAGGGTCAACATGTAAAATCTGTGTGTGTGGACATTGAGGTCCCAAATCCAATAAGACTAACACAGTTGCTGTTTCTGTATAGATCTCCAGATCTGCTTCCTTTACCTCTCTGTTTAATTCAACCATGTAGGTATATTTAACAAACTTGCCACTGGCAAGGTAGAGTGTACGTACTGTTGCAGCCTTTGAGGATTTTGTTTTGTGTTATTTCACATTCTAGCATAACTCTTTAAAGTCGGCCCGGCTTTGATTTATTTTTTGTGAAGAAGGAAAAGTAAGCCTACAACCCAGAGCCTCCTGTGTAAAACACAGTCTCTGCTAGACAGGTGGATTCAATCTTCAACTCGGCAGAGCGGTGTTTGTTTCCAGGTGTACTCATCTCTAACTCGCTGTCTGTCTCTAATCTGATAGTATTTCTGATCCTGGGCCAGACAGAAACAACTGGTACCCAGAGCCACTTAGAATAACAAGCAGCTTCAGCAGGCCTGCAGGGCCAAACTACGACTCCTGGAGCATGAAATACGCTTGGCATGCGAGAGCATCGTGATTCTGACTGGAGAACATATTGGTCCCATACTGTACTGCTTTAGTGCATGATGCCAAGGAGGAGCCTCGGAGGATTTCATACCTGGGCAAGCACTAAATAAAAACAACTCCTGCACACTCTTAACTTTAGCTCAACATTCATGCAGCTGCAGAGGAAGCTGTGATGCTCTTTTCGCAAATAAGAAATCCATGGCATTTCACACAATGCTCATTGTTCAACTTTCTAAATAAAACAATACAAATAGTTTGTTGTTATTATTTTCGTCTCCCACCAAATGTATTTTTAATTGAACGTAAATGTATTTACATATACTGGAGTCTAGTTTTGTACAGATTCTAATTTTAGAGTTTAAAATGACACTTGTTATTATAGTCGAACTATTCATCCATCATTTCCTTTTCAGTACTGCGTTGAGACTGTATGCAAATCTTCCTTTTTAATCTTTAATTTATTCCGCTTTGTGGTCCTATATTATCCCGTGGGGCGACAGCACACGTTCAGTATTAAGACAAATTGCAGGAGCCATTATTCCCAGTTTGATCACGTTGATATTTCAGATTCCCTTAGATGATGTTGTTTCTCAAAGGCTTACCATCGGAAACTATTTTACTGCGTCCCAAAACATTTTCAGACAAATCTGTACACCGGAAGTCAATTTACGGTCTGTATGTGCCTCAGCTAAGAACTGGTGTCTACTTGAGTCCAACTCAGTTTTTTGTTCTTGGGCCTTTGTTTTTTTCCAGTGATTCCCCAAATAACAAAAGTATTTGTAGACTTTGAGCCAGAATTGTTGGGAAAGACTCAATTTAGTTAATATGATTACTTGAATGGAGAACAACATTTAAAAAACGCATCTCGTCTAATAAAGCAAGACTGATCTCCACACCACATTTACACATATTCATACCAAGATCTTTCTTTGTTTTTGTTGACAAAAAGAGGAGACCTAAGATATATCGAGTGTTTTTTATCAATTTACTTACGTTTAAGTTTAAAAAGATGACAAAAACAGGTTTTAGGAGAAAGAAACAATGCGATATTATGGCTAAACTAGATAACATTTTTTTGATGAAAACCAAGCTTTTTGTGGCGTTTGGAACGTTTTTGATGAAAACCGAAATGTCACTTTTTAAAATCTTTTTTTACTAAAATGCCTGGAGTCAACTAAAACATGACTAAAAAAAGATCTGTAAAGGAATCCACAAAATGAACCAACAAATAAAAAATGTTATTTAGGTTTCTCCTCATTTTTATCTTGTCAATGTTGTTGGTCACAGAAACGGGGGCTTCGACATCGGCAGTGTTCAGTGACCAGAAGAGAAAGACTTCTCGACTTCTCACAGCACTTGAGTCAAACTGCGTCGTTGGTACGGAAGCAAGCCAAGTATTTTAGATTTACATAATTATCAAATACTTCATACTGTAAAGCTGAATAATGAGTTTAGCTTGCTGTGACATCGAGCCTCTTCATCACTTAGTATGGCGTTATTGTCCCTCTTATTACACTGAGGAAGATAAACTCACCCTGGAACCGTCATATACAAGCTCATACAAACTAGATAAACTAGATGTAGGGGGATAGGCGATAAAGAGAGATGACATGAGGCTGCTGTGTGTGTCTGTTTAACTATGTATGTTTTCAGGTCTGTTTTTACAGTGGCTGTGCATCTCTGTATGCATGTTGTGTGTTTCCAATCAAAAGGCAGAGAATATGCATGACAGCACAGGCAGTTTAAAGATACATTATCAAAAAGACTGTTGCGCCTCTGAACATGCAGTTAGAAATATTCAACCCCTGGCAGAGCAGAGGGAAAAAAAACGTCTATGGACTTGTGGAAGAAAAAATACACAAAGTTTATATCTATTCACACTAGTCTCATTTCTTTTAGGTAGCTATATCCAAAACAACAGCAGCAGCAGAGGAGACAGTAGCACGAGAAGGTGGAGGCAGCCTGCCAGATGATCAGCGCACCCTCTTAGAGACTCCTGGTTGATCTCTTCCTTATTGGGCGAGTCGTGTGGGGAGACTGAGGCCACTGGGTGGACGTTGCGGTTGGAGCACATGTCGTACAGGTTTCCGGAGAACTGCATCTTCTTGGATTCCTGGCGGAGAGATTCCCAGACAGCTGCCGCTTCATGTGGACAGCCGTTCATCGCCTTGTTGGCACAGTCATGGAACTCATCCCACGACCTGAAGAAAAGAAGGAGAGGAGGAGAGAGATAAAGTGTCATGGGGACACGACATACCTTCACGTGTGACTTGGGACACATGACACCAAAAGCCAAAAAATAGTGACCTACAACCAAAGGAGTAAAAAGGTTATATTTAGTACAATTGGGAAATGCTAAATTCTACTCATATCTGGTAAATCATTATGGACAACTTGAATTACAAGAAGTACATTTGTACATTTGTAAGAAGTACATTTGTACACTGTGTGAACGACATATGGCTGTGGTGCATGATGGGAGCCCGTGTCCAGGCAAACATCACTGCAGTTGAAGGATGTGGACAGTGTTGTCAACTCACAATAAAATAAGTTTGCACTAACTCTAAAAATTGCTAAATGTCACCAGATTCTCATATATTTAAATATATTTATTGCTTTTTGTCGTGTTCTGAATAAGTCGTAAAATGTTTCATTTAGTCGCTTTTTAGAAACTAAGTCGCAATTAGGGTCTGAAAAGTTGCTAAATATAATGAGGAAATCATCAAGTTGGCAACACCTGGATGGAAATAAACTTCAGATATGAATCTATCAGGTGGTGGGTCGATCACTTTGGTCCAGATTGAAATATGTCAACAATTATTGAATTGATTGGGATAACATTTAGTACATACATCCATGATCCCCTTACTGACTTTAATGATCCCCTGACTTTTCCTCTAGTACAATTAGGTGAAAGTTTGTACTTCCTCTCTCACATCCTGTTATATCTCAACATCTACATTGTGGATTTGCACATGGTTATTTAGGAAAATGTTAAAAATGCAACAAAAAAATTGAAAACAGAAGGAAATATAGAACATTTACTGATTTTTGCAGATTACCTACCGATGTAGCTCGACAGGAACTCAACGTATTATTGCCACTTGTTTTCATTAAAACAGCTTAATTAACACCAAAGGCACAAGTTCCTGGCAGAAGCTAATACATTTGCACAAATTAGGAAGATGTGCTTTCACTGCTGTAGACTCATGCAAATTGGGCTGAATGCACAGCAAAAATATACATATCTCTGAAATGAATAAAACAAGGTCATGCTTTATTGAATTTTCAACTTTTCTTAGATGTGTGCTTATGCATCTAAAATTCACACCTTAAGTAGAAAGCACTCGAGCCAATAATCTCCTGGAGACACACGATTATCCTGACTCGTGTATGTTCATATGATTTAACTAATGAAGATCTTAACAGACAGCTCTGAAAATAACGGATACAGATGCAGTGACCAGCGAAGCACTAGTCATTTCACTGAGTAAATCAAATTCAATCTATTTGTTTGCTCCCATGACTTCTGTTTGCAGTTGCCAAGAGACCATCTGCTGATCTTCACCACTCTGAGAGCAAAGGTCGCCCTGTGAGTTCGACTGAAACGTAGAAAAACCTTCATTAGTTCGCCGAATGGAAAAGCTGTCATGAACTGGATGTTTGTTGAATCACTGCCGTGTTATATCCATCTATTTTAAACACTTTCTCATACCTGAGCCCTGAGAAGAGTAACAATCAGGGAGAAAACGTAAAGGAGGGAACAATGATGAGGGGGAGACAGAAGGAAGTTAATCTTACAAAGAGCTCTTTTGGATATAAACATCTTTTTTTTACTGCATTAAACTTCATTCCAATAACCTTCAAGCTCCAAATCTGAATCTATCGGACTGTAATTGGCTGCTAATTTTTCCTCTCATCATGAACGTGTTGGCTAAGTTGTCTCTGAGGAAATACTGGCTGAGTGTTAAGTAGAAGAAGAGAGAAGGAGGTCTGGTGGAGAAAGCAGAAGCAGATGGCTTTGTTCAAAATGTGCCTGACACGAAACACTTAAAGCACTTAAACACAAAAAATATAAAAGTCCACATAATTAATATGAACAGCATGCCGCTTTTCTACTTTTGTAGCAGATGTATGTCATCCAGACACACAATACATGCATCATTTATGTTTATCTATCACTGCTTTGTGTCGACTGAAGCTTAATACAACAGTCCGGCTTAGACTGTGGCTTGCAGTATAACCTGTGGTCATGTGAGACGATTGATATCAAATCATTCTGTGGTTGGTCCATGTGTTTAGCCTGATGGACTGTTCACTATACTCCTCTTGCAACCAAAACCTTTCTAAGTAGCCCGACACTCAAGGTCAGCTGTGGCTATAGGCAGACGTGGGCTCAACCCACTCAAACTTGCTTTTTGCCCAATCACAAGTTAAGAAATCTTTGTTTTGCTCAGCCAATGGAAATAACTTTTATCGTTTCTAACCTCTGATTGGTTGAGCAGCCGACAGGCCCTTCTTCTCACCGTGTTCAGGCACTAACACAGAGCTGAGTAGATTGACTTTTTCTAGAAAGTTTACCCATTCTCACATTTCCTTGGGTGTCTTGAAAGGCACCTCCAAATACAATGTATTATTATTACTATTATTATTTTATGACTGCGGTGCTGCAAGCGAAAGCTCATAGTTTGACCTACATTCCATTCTTTTAATTGACTTTATCCAAAGTGACTTATAACACAATGCCTAACGCTCATCCTGTCATTTCTTTTAAGCATATAAGCAAGCCTCGTGCTACTTCTGCCTCTAGCCAATCAGAGGCTCCGCCTACTGCCCCTCCTAACCTATCGTCACACATGTTACATGGAGGAAAGGAATCTGGTGATCTTGGCTCATTAGGAATCAATAACGAATACCTCAGACATGGATGAATTTGTTAGACAGTTTGCAAAGGGAAAAAGGAGACGAAGGAAGGAAGGAAAGAAAGAAAAGATGGATATATGATTTATATATGGATTATATGGATTTTCAGGTTGCTGTTAGATACCTAACAAAGTAAAAAAAAAGATTTAAAAATGTTAGCGTCCTAGTGAACCTCCTAATTTCCCTGCTTCAAATTGTTCTTGCCAGCTGTCATTTTGCCAGACTTTTGGACATGTAGCTAGCTTTAGTCTTTTAGCTAAATATGCATTTAATATATAATATAATAATTTCTGTTCTCCAAAATACACAGAGGTAAAAGAATAAAGAAGGTAAAAGAATAAGAAGGTAAAATAATAAAGGACAGTTTTTGTTTGCAGTTTTTCACTGAATTTTTTGGTACCCTATTGCTGCCTGCTGTCATATGCTGCATTCACACAATGTCATAAGAATGGGGGAAACCGGACCTGATCAATCTTGGATCCGTCTCTGTAAACACACAGAAGTGAAACTAATACTGAACTTCTCGTAAAAGTTCAGGTTTGATGGTTCCTAACTTTGAGGACTGTTCCCTTAGACCACAGAATATTCCATAACACACAGTGCTTGTTTTAAGGTAAGCAGTTGTGTGATACATCATACTAAGGAAAGACACTCAGGAGAAACAGAGATCTGATGTATGATTGGTGAGTCAGAATCTAATTCAGACAAATAAGATAAATCCCGATTGGATTGTTGCAGTGCTACATTGTGATGCCCTAAAGGGTTATATAATTACTAATCTTGCGAAATAGCTTTAAATCTAACCTAAACTGAACTCCTGAATCACAACTGTTACAGCCCCAAACACAGAAAAACTAAGAAGTGACACATTTTCTTATCTAAGTCATTTTGTGGACATTTGCTTTTGATTATAAGATCAGAAATGCAAGCACAGACACACACACACACACTTTCTATCTCCCTCCAGCACACATTTTCCCTGTTTGCTGTTTTCTTTAGACCCACTCATTCAATGAATTGTAACTGTGTCGACACAGCGGGGGAGACACTCATGAAATCACTCACATGCAGCCTTATAAAATTAACAGCCACCATCAGCATCAGTGGCCTCCCTTGATGACACTGCGTGTGTGTGTGTGTGTGTGTGTCTGTGTGCGTGTGCGTGTGCGTGTGTGCGTGTGTGTATCTATGTTCCCAGCGTCCAATGTTTCCCAGTTCAATAATGTGTTAACACACATTATCTTCTTGTGTTCAGATTGACCTGTTTAAGTTCAAATGTTTCAGAAATATATGTATATTTAAAAATAAATAAAACTAGGCTTTAAAACGTCTTTAGAAACACAACAACGGTTATTATTTCATTAGATTTTTAATGTTTTGTTACTTCTGTGCAGTGGCGGGCCGTGCATTTCCCACCTACTGTAGGCCTTCAGTGATGTCCTACACAGTCCTACCTGAATTATTCCACCTCTATACTATAAAACTAACCGGGCGTTGCATCACCTTAACAACAGAGTTATATTAATATTTACGAAACATTTAGTTGTAAATAGCAGGCATTCCCAGCAGTACAATGTGCAGTGCCTCTCGGAGGCTGTGAGCCAGGGGTACCGCTCGTAGTTAGTGATTTGAAAGTGGCGGACAAACCCTTTTCCCGGCTGTGATAGGCTCGCTAGCGTCGGGGTTGGCCGTTCTCTTCTCACGATGTCTTTCTCTTCTTGAAAAGTTCATCTTGAAAATGGTGTTGTAATTATATCTGCGACCAAATCGATCTCTTCTCCTCCTTCAGCCATTGTGGGTTGAGAAAAAACAGCTTGTAGAAATCTAAATTAGCTCGTTCAAGTTCAGTTTGCTAGCTCTGCATAGCTCTGCCTCTCAATAGTGCGTATCCAATCAAAAGACGTGCACGTGCTGACGTTATCGTACGCCTGCTAGCTGGCCCTGGTGTCGCCAACTCGAAATCTGATTGGTTAACGCCACAGTTTTGTCTTCGTTCACTTTAAGCTACAGGCGCCCGCACTGTTGATTCTGAAGGCCTCAGGGCAGATTTCTTGGACCATGGCAACACATGATGGCTGAAATATGATTGGATAAAAGCTCTAACATAAAGGCCAGACCTCCAAATCTCGATCTGAGGCTGGAAGCAGCGCAACCAAGAGGAAAGCTATGAAATGAAGAGAATAGACTATGGGGAATAATTTAATGCATATTTGTGGAAAAAATATATAAAACTTAAATTTATATCCTGATGATGTTTAGGCCAGCAGAGAAGGCCTTGCTGGCCCTGACGGCCCACCACTGGTTCTGTGGTGTTCAAGGTCGAATCTGAACCCGGTAGAGAATATTAAAGAGTCTGAGTGCTTCTGTGCATAACATGTTACTCAAACTCTTGTTCCGTTTTGTACTTGATCCACAAAACTGCTCAGAATGTTTTATCGCTGCATGTCATATAAAAACAATGTTCTCTGTGGGTCAGATTTGACCCTATTTTTGATGATTTGGTTTGATGAGATTTTCAACAGCAATGAAAACTTTGGACCACAAAGTAAAAAAGGTAGAAACTAGATTTTGTGGTTATGAATGGATAACGAGTTATTAGGTAATACACTATATTGTGTAAAAAATAATTTGTGTTAGTGATTAAAAAGAAAAAAGGTCAAATGCAAACACAAGATACATACTTGCCTCTTTCCAGCACAACTCGAGGGCTAAGTAAAAATATTCTCATTATGTGCCATATATCATAGAGTAGGAATGACCCGTGTGTCCAGGGCACATTCCAGTGGTCCACCTCTGACTGCTGGAGGAGGATGTTTGCTTACCTGCTGCTGTGGGGGGAGCAGCTGATGGAGGGAGGGGGGTGGGGGGCCAGCGTCTATGTACCTGAGTGTGTATGCCTTTGTGTGTGAGAGAGTGTGTCAATAAGGGACAGCAAGAAGATAACAAAGCCAGAAAGAGAAAGTCAGGTGCAGCGGTGCAGATTTGTTGGTGTGTCTTTGTTGTGTGTCTGTGTGTTTAGGCGTTGGTGTGTGTGTGGGTCTCTGCTCAAGTCACAGGTGGTGCACAGACAGCAGAAACACAGCGAGGACACTGACAGACAGCCAGCTGCTTTCACAATAATAATAGCTCCTGAGAGGACGTCTGCTCTGCTGCTAACATACTGCTGCTGACATCCGAAAAACCTCCAAATCCCAGTCCTCAACTTCTTTTTCGTTGTTTCTTTTACTTGAAATGAATGTACACAGCAATATGGTCACCTGGGCGTTGACTAAGTTTCATGGCTCTATGTCCCAGGATACATTTATTGACATCTGGGGCAATATTTCCCACATTAAGTTCAACAAAGTTGTTTCAGGAAGTTGGAGAAGGCAGTAGAGTGTAAGTAGAGAACAGCAGAGTGAAACACAGCAGACAAGAGGTATTAGGGAACACAAAGGGAAAAGTATGTTCAACCCCACAGACACAGTGTGCACCTTCTATATTGTAGATAAACGTATGAAAAGAATGAATTAGAGAAGAGTTTCTAAAGTTCGGGGTCTGAATGACAGGACAGTTCAAAGACTGATATATTGATATTAAGCCCTGGCAGTGCTGTTACTGATAGCTGCTGACTGTGTTAAACTATTCCTTTAAATCTTTGCTGAAAAGTGTGGAAATATTGTGCCGGGACAATGTTCAGTGACTAAATGAACTATTTAGGCCTCAAGCCCCAGCATGTCAGTGTTACAGTCAGAGCCGTGCCCCAGTACATGTTTGGTGTGTTCCTTCTCCTTCTGTGCCCTCTGCTGGTTTCTCTGTTAGTGTGTCTGTGGCAGGGCGTGTGTGCCTCCCTCTGCAGTTCCACCAGCACACCTGTTCCTCGTTGCCATCAGCCCACCTGCTTCCTATCAAGTTATCTACTCTGCAGTATATCTCCTCCGGTTTTTCCTCCACTCATCGTCAGATTGTTGTTTCCACTCCAGTAGGTAGTTGACGTCAGACCGCTCTAATTCAATCTGTGTCGTTCAGTGTTTCTGTTTTGCCAGTTCTAACTTTTGTCTTCCTGTGCTCAGAACCTGCCTCCCTGCCTGCCTGCTTACCCACATCATTCACCTGCACTTCTCTCCTCCCAGTCTTCATTGCAATAAACCTGTGTCTGTCTGACCTGACAGTCAGATCTTGTGGTTTGTTTGATCTATAATGTTGTCTTGGTGTGGTTTAAAGAAAAAGGTAACCTGTTTGATTTGAGTGCTCCTAAAGAGCATCACACATCGGGGGTGTTTTTTTCCTGTGATAAATTTGCATGTCTGTTTTTGTCATGAATACTTTCACACAGCAGATTTTTACGGGGCTTTCACACCACGAATAAAGGCATCAGCCGCCATCGATCACGCTGTGAGGAAACAGCCGAAAACAACAACAACACGGAGGCTCCGTAGTCCGAACAAAGACTTTAAAAAAAACAACTTTATTTCTCCCTTCAATGTTGACAAAGGGAGCGCATTCAATGTTCATGTTGTTTATTCATCCCCCGGTGTGTAAAGGCCTTAACTTAACCCACTGCATGAAAAATGCAAAAAGAAGTAGGCGAGGGGCGTCTGCAGCCACTTTGATCAGAGGGCTTTAACAAGCTTTCTTTTAAATACATTTCCTGACATAGATCCGGTGGACTCAGTCAGCACTGGCCTAACAAGGTTCAGGGTTGATTTTAAAAGGCTGCTGTTTGTGTGAAACCTGTCCCGTGCTTTTACGTCTGTAAGTTAAATAACATAACAAATGTACCTACTTTAAACCAAACCATGATGTTTACTAAATTTGTTTTGTTGCTTTAACCCAACAAAGCAGTTTCTTTGCATTTTTGTTTGGTTTTATTTCATATTCTTTCATATTATAGTGCCAGACTAGCTTAAAACCCAAATATACCTACGCTTCACTGTTGTCTTTTATATCGGCGCTGGGAATAACACAACATGCATGTAAAAGCAATTTTGTCTAAAATATCATTTATGTGGATATTTTTTCACATCCTGGCAGAAATCTCATAAAGCTTTGTGACTATTCTGTCCAGGGTTGATGTACTAAAAGGAAAAAGAAAAAAGCTGCTGCAGCCTCTCAGCCCCGGTGAATTGCATGAATTGAAAAGAAGCAAAGACATAAAAATAATTCAGCTATTCTTGTGGAAGAGTTTGACAAGCTTTTATATTAAAATCATGCTGCAGCAGTGGCCTTCATCAGGGTTACCTTGTTGATGTGCTTCGCGAAGGCTTCCTTCACCTTGTTGAGAAAAAAACCTTCTATTTTCCACCCACACAAGACTTGATCTATATTTTGCGCTATGATATCTCAGCAGTAAAGGTTTAAGCAGTAAATTACTATTTTTATACACGTTAGACAACCTATGTTATGTAGAATTTGTGAGCAGCAGATTATTTTACAGATCTATAATCACATTTCCTAATATGAGGCAGCATTGTTTGTAGAATTGTAAAAAAGGAAGAATCAAAACTCTTGCTTCTTGCCCCTTAAAATAATTTCTAAATCTACAAGCTAACAAGAACGAGACTCATAACTTGGGAATATTGCGCTGCCTTTGTGTAACAGCAGTTTAAATCCTAACTGCTGCATCCGAAATGAGCTGTAGAGCCGAAAGTGACTTTTAAGTGAGTAAGGAATAGGAGCACAGACGCTGAAAGCCTGAATGGCCTTATCTAAATCTGTAGAGGATACAAATAGAAAGGCAAATAGAAAGGCTGCTGTGGAAGAGGCAGTGAGAGAAAACTAAAGCTTGTGAGAGAGAGTTTTCTGATAACACCCATTTTAGCGATTGGTAGATTCAGTTTGTCACTGATTCTTCAGAATTTGGATAAAGCATGTCCCACTAAGGAAAGTGCTAATTCCGTTGAAAAGCAACAACATTTTCTCATTTTAAGTAATCAGGGTTGATCATCTGAGGGTCTTTTGCACAAATGTAACATTTCTTCATATGTTTGTCTTTAATGTTATAAATTATATGATTATATGATCACCCAATACCCAGAAAATCAGTTGTCCCCAGACAAGAGATTGTCATTTCAATTCGATAACAACTCATTTAAAATGTATAATCTATATACCAAATGAAAGAGTAGAGTCCAATATTTCTTTAAAACTAAAAGCAATGAATGTTCAAATATATTCACTTTATTTTATGGTTGCTCAAAATGTGTCAGATATTTATAAAAAAGCACTAAAATCAGGCGACCACATGAACTGTACCGTCAGGTCTCAGTCACCACCGTCAGGTCTCAGTCATCACCGTCAGGTCTGTGTCACCAACGTCAGGTCTCAGTCACCACCGTCAGGTCTCAGTCACCACCGTCAGGTCTCAGTCACCACCGTCAGGTCTGTGTCACGAACGTCAGGTCTCAGTCACCACCGTCAGGTCTGTGTCACCAACGTCAGGTCTTAGTGACCGCCGTCAGGGCTCAGGTACCACCGTCAGGTCTCAGTGACCAACGTCAGGTCTTAGTGACCACCGTCAGGTCTCAGTCACCAACGTCAGGTCTCAGTGACCACCATCAGGTCTCAGTCACCACCGTCAGGTCTGTGTCACCACCGTCAGGTCTGTGTCACCAACGTCAGGTCTCAGTCACCACCGTCAGGTCTGTGTCACCAACATCAGGTCTCAGTCACCACCATCAGGTCTGTGTCCCCAACGTCAGGTCTTAGTGACCACCGTCAGGTCTCAGTCACCACCGTCAGGTCTCAGTGACCACCGTCAGGTCTCAGTCACCACCGTCAAGTCTGTGTCACCAACGTCAGGTCTCAGTCACCATCGTCAGGTCTGTGTCACCAACGTCAGGTCTCAGTCACCACTGTCAGGTCTGTGTCACCAACGTCAGGTCTTAGTGACCACCGTCAGGTCTCAGTCACCACCGTCAGGTCTCAGTCACCACCGTCAGGTCTCAGTCACCACCGTCAGGTCTGTGTCACCAACGTCAGGTCTCAGTCACCACCGTCAGGTCTCAGTCACCACCGTCAGGTCTGTGTCACCAACGTCAGGTCTCAGTCACCACCGTCAGGTCTCAGTCACCACCGTCAGGTCTCAGTCACCACCGTCAGGTCTGTGTCACCAACGTCAGGTCTCAGTCACCACCGTCAGGTCTGTGTCACCAACGTCAGGTCTTAGTGACCACCGTCAGGTCTCAGTCACCACCGTCAGGTCTCAGTGACCACCGTCAGGTCTCAGTCACCACCGTCAGGTCTCAGTGACCACCGTCAGGTCTCAGTCACCACCGTCAGGTCTCAGTGACCACCGTCAGGTCTCAGTCACCACCGTCAGGTGTCAGTCACCACCGTCAGGTCTGTGTCACCAACGTCAGGTCTCAGTCACCACCGTCAGGTCTGTGTCACCAACGTCAGGTCTCAGTCACCACCGTCAGGTCTCAGTGACCACTGTCAGGTCTCAGTCACCACCGTCAGGTCTGTGTCACCAACGTCAGGTCTCAGTCACCACCGTCAGGTCTGTGTCACCAACGTCAGGTCTTAGTGACCACCGTCAGGTCTCAGTCACCACCGTCAGGTCTCAGTCACCACCGTCAGGTCTGTGTCACCAACGTCAGGTCTCAGTCACCACCGTCAGGTCTGTGTCACCAACGTCAGGTCTCAGTGACCACCGTCAGGTCTCAGTCACCACCGTCAGGTCTGTGTCACCAACGTCAGGTCTCAGTCACCACCGTCAGGTCTGTGTCACCCCCGTCAGGTCTCAGTGACCACCGTCAGGTCTCAGTCACCACCGTCAGGTCTCAGTGACCACCGTCAGGTCTCAGTCACCACCGTCAGGTGTCAGTCACCACCGTCAGGTCTGTGTCACCAACGTCAGGTCTCAGTCACCACCGTCAGGTCTGTGTCACCAACGTCAGGTCTCAGTCACCACCGCCAGGTCTCAGTGACCACCGTCAGGTCTCAGTCACCACCGTCAGGTCTGTGTCACCAACGTCAGGTCTCAGTCACCACCGTCAGGTCTGTGTCACCAACGTCAGGTCTTAGTGACCACCGTCAGGTCTCAGTCACCACCGTCAGGTCTGTGTCACCAACGTCAGGTCTTAGTGACCACCGTCAGGTCTCAGTCACCACCGTCAGGTCTCAGTCACCACCGTCAGGTCTGTGTCACCAACGTCAGGTCTCAGTCACCACCGTCAGGTCTGTGTCACCAACGTCAGGTCTCAGTGACCACCGTCAGGTCTCAGTCACCACCGTCAGGTCTCAGTCACCACCGTCAGGTCTGTGTCACCAACGTCAGGTCTCAGTCACCACCGTCAGGTCTGTGTCACCAACGTCAGGTCTCAGTGACCACCGTCAGGTCTCAGTGACCACCGTCAGGTCTCAGTGACCACCGTCAGGTCTCAGTCACCACCGTCAGGTCTGTGTCACCAACGTCAGGTCTCAGTCACCACCGTCAGGTCTGTGTCACCAACGTCAGGTCTTAGTGACCACCGTCAGGTCTCAGTCACCACCGTCAGGTCTCAGTGACCACCGTCAGGTCTCAGTCACCACCGTCAGGTCTCAGTGACCACCGTCAGGTCTGTGTCACCAACGTCAGGTCTGTGTCACCAACATCAGGTCTCAGTCACCACCGTCAGGTCTCAGTGACCACCGTCAGGTCTCAGTCACCACCGTCAGGTCTGTGTCACCACCGTCAGGTCTGTGTCACCCCGTCAGGACTGTGTCACCACCGTCAGGTCTCAGTCACCACCGTCAGGTCTCAGTCACCATCGTCAGGTCTGTGTCACCACCGTCAGGTCTCAGTCACCACCGTCAGGTCTCAGTCACCACCGTCAGGTCTGTGTCACCACCGTCAGGTCTCAGTCACCACCGTCAGGTCTCAGTCACCATCGTCAGGTCTCAGTCACCACCGTCAGGTCTGTGTCACCACCGTCAGGTCTCAGTCACCACCGTCAGGTCTGTGTCACCACCGTCAGGTCTCAGTCACCCCCGTCAGGTCTCAGTGACCACCGTCAGGTCTCAGTCACCACCGTCAGGTCTGTGTCACCAACGTCAGGTCTCAATCACCACCGTCAGGTCTGTGTCACCAACGTCAGGTCTTAGTGACCACCGTCAGGTCTCAGTCACCACCGTCAGGTCTCAGTCACCACCGTCAGGTCTCATACACCACCGTCAGGTCTGTGTCACCAACGTCAGGTCTCAGTCACCACCGTCAGGTCTGTGTCACCAACGTCAGGTCTCAGTCACCACCGTCAGGTCTCAGTCACCACCGTCAGGTCTGTGTCACCAACGTCATGTCTCAGTCACCACCGTCAGGTCTGTGTCACCAACGTCAGGTCTTAGTGACCACCGTCAGGTCTCAGTCACCACCGTCAGGTCTCAGTGATCACCGTCAGGTCTCAGTCACCACGGTCAGGTCTCAGTGACCACCGTCAGGTCTGTGTCACCAACGTCAGGTCTGTGTCACCAACGTCAGGTCTCAGTCACCACCGTCAGGTCTGTGTCACCAACGTCAGGTCTCAGTCACCACCGTCAGGTCTGTGTCACCAACGTCAGGTCTTAGTGACCACCGTCAGGTCTCAGTCACCACCGTCAGGTCTCAGTCACCACCGTCAGGTCTCATACACCACCGTCAGGTCTGTGTCACCAACGTCAGGTCTCAGTCACCACCGTCAGGTCTGTGTCACCAACGTCAGGTCTCAGTCACCACCGTCAGGTCTCAGTCACCACCGTCAGGTCTGTGTCACCAACGTCAGGTCTCAGTCACCACCGCCAGGTCTCAGTGACCACCGTCAGGTCTCAGTCACCACCGTCAGGTCTGTGTCACCAACGTCAGGTCTCAGTCACCACCGTCAGGTCTGTGTCACCAACGTCAGGCCTTAGTGACCACCGTCAGGTCTCAGTCACCACCGTCAGGTCTGTGTCACCAACGTCAGGTCTTAGTGACCACCGTCAGGTCTCAGTCACCACCGTCAGGTCTCAGTCACCACCGTCAGGTCTGTGTCACCAACGTCAGGTCTCAGTCACCACCGTCAGGTCTGTGTCACCAACGTCAGGTCTCAGTGACCACCGTCAAGTCTCAGTGACCACCGTCAGGTCTCAGTGACCACCGTCAGGTCTCAGTCACCACCGTCAGGTCTGTGTCACCAACGTCAGGTCTCAGTCACCACCGTCAGGTCTGTGTCACCAACGTCAGGTCTTAGTGACCACCGTCAGGTCTCAGTCACCACCGTCAGGTCTCAGTGACCACCGTCAGGTCTCAGTCACCACCGTCAGGTCTGTGTCACCCCCGTCAGGTCTCAGTGACCACCGTCAGGTCTCAGTCACCACCGTCAGGTCTCAGTGACCACCGTCAGGTCTCAGTCACCACCGTCAGGTGTCAGTCACCACCGTCAGGTCTGTGTCACCAACGTCAGGTCTCAGTCACCACCGTCAGGTCTGTGTCACCAACGTCAGGTCTCAGTCACCACCGCCAGGTCTCAGTGACCACCGTCAGGTCTCAGTCACCACCGTCAGGTCTGTGTCACCAACGTCAGGTCTCAGTCACCACCGTCAGGTCTGTGTCACCAACGTCAGGTCTTAGTGACCACCGTCAGGTCTCAGTCACCACCGTCAGGTCTGTGTCACCAACGTCAGGTCTTAGTGACCACCGTCAGGTCTCAGTCACCACCGTCAGGTCTCAGTCACCACCGTCAGGTCTGTGTCACCAACGTCAGGTCTCAGTCATCACCGTCAGTCTGTGTCACCAACGTCAGGTCTCAGTGACCACCGTCAGGTCTCAGTGACCACCGTCAGGTCTCAGTGACCACCGTCAGGTCTCAGTCACCACCGTCAGGTCTGTGTCACCAACGTCAGGTCTCAGTCACCACCGTCAGGTCTGTGTCACCAACGTCAGGTCTTAGTGACCACCGTCAGGTCTCAGTCACCACCGTCAGGTCTCAGTGACCACCGTCAGGTCTCAGTCACCACCGTCAGGTCTCAGTGACCACTGTCAGGTCTGTGTCACCAACGTCAGGTCTGTGTCACCAACATCAGGTCTCAGTCACCACCGTCAGGTCTCAGTGACCACCGTCAGGTCTCAGTCACCACCGTCAGGTCTCAGTCACCACCGTCAGGTCTGTGTCACCACCGTCAGGTCTCAGTCACCACCGTCAGGTCTCAGTCACCACCGTCAGGTCTGTGTCACCACCGTCAGGTCTCAGTCACCACCGTCAGGTCTCAGTCACCATCGTCAGGTCTCAGTCACCACCGTCAGGTCTGTGTCACCACCGTCAGGTCTCAGTCACCACCGTCAGGTCTGTGTCACCACCGTCAGGTCTCAGTCACCCCCGTCAGGTCTCAGTGACCACCGTCAGGTCTCAGTCACCACCGTCAGGTCTGTGTCACCAACGTCAGGTCTCAGTCACCACCGTCAGGTCTGTGTCACCAACGTCAGGTCTTAGTGACCACCGTCAGGTCTCAGTCACCACCGTCAGGTCTCAGTCACCACCGTCAGGTCTCATACACCACCGTCAGGTCTGTGTCACCACCGTCAGGTCTCATACACCACCGTCAGGTCTGTGTCACCAACGTCAGGTCTCAGTCACCACCGTCAGGTCTGTGTCACCAACGTCAGGTCTCAGTCACCACCGCCAGGTCTCAGTGACCACCGTCAGGTCTCAGTCACCACCGTCAGGTCTGTGTCACCAACGTCAGGTCTCAGTCACCACCGTCAGGTCTGTGTCACCAACGTCAGGTCTTAGTGACCACCGTCAGGTCTCAGTCACCACCGTCAGGTCTCAGTCACCACCGTCAGGTCTCATACACCACCGTCAGGTCTGTGTCACCAACGTCAGGTCTCAGTCACCACCGTCAGGTCTGTGTCACCAACGTCAGGTCTCAGTCACCACCGTCAGGTCTCAGTCACCACCGTCAGGTCTGTGTCACCAACGTCAGGTCTCAGTCACCACCTCAGGTCTCAGTGACCACCGTCAGGTCTCAGTCACCACCGTCAGGTCTGTGTCACCAACGTCAGGTCTCAGTCACCACCGTCAGGTCTGTGTCACCAACGTCAGGTCTTAGTGACCACCGTCAGGTCTCAGTCACCACCGTCAGGTCTGTGTCACCAACGTCAGGTCTTAGTGACCACCGTCAGGTCTCAGTCACCACCGTCAGGTCTCAGTCACCACCGTCAGGTCTGTGTCACCAACGTCAGGTCTCAGTCACCACCGTCAGGTCTGTGTCACCAACGTCAGGTCTCAGTGACCACCGTCAAGTCTCAGTGACCACCGTCAGGTCTCAGTGACCACCGTCAGGTCTCAGTCACCACCGTCAGGTCTGTGTCACCACCGTCAGGTCTCAGTCACCACCGTCAGGTCTGTGTCACCACCGTCAGGTCTCAGTCACCCCCGTCATCAGATGAAAAACTGGAATAAGTTTGTGTTCCTTCTGTGGTGATTTGGTATCTTTGATTAAGCCTATACTATTGAGTCTCCACACTCCCATAGCGTCACATATTTAGTATTTTAAAAAAACTGCATCTATTTATAATATACCCACAATGAAGAAACTTTCAATTGTAGAATGCCAAGTTGCTACAACCCACAAATGAAAAGAAATAAATATTACATTACCTCGGAGTGTGTCTACAATGGTCGAGCTTTGTTGCATTTTGACTTGTGAAATGTAGGTTCACACGTCCATGGGTCACCGTTATTGGAGTTGGGAGATTTCACATCACAATAACCTGACACCTGCAATTATTAATGCTACTAAATCACTTCTAACGAGGAGGGTAAAGATTAACCAATAAATATTAGAAAAATAGATTAACCTACATCGATACAGATCCACAGATTTGACCCAAATGCTGTATTCATTTCAGAGGAACATTTATTTTATTCACAGGGACATACAGCCTGATTGAAAATACCACATTCAGAAGGACCACACTGACCCAGGTGCTAAACACTAACCAGTCCCCAGCATTTTAATACACAAATGTATTCTCTATAGAGATTGGGACACAAAGTTATCCACTGTATTATTGCCCACGTTAACATAAAGATCAAGGAAATAACTGATTTTAATCACACTTCTATTCTATCACAAAATGTGAGCTTGTAAAACACAAGCTTTCTCCTTAGTTATTTAATAACAGACATAATATTCAGAGGGATTTATCCTTTATTATAGTATTACTGATAACCTATAAACCCCTCATAGCTTTTCCTTAATGTAAAGTGATACCTATTTTTAATCTGAACCTCCCCTATTCGTTTTAAAGCGGCAGCAAAAGGTTACTGTTTAATTCTATTGTGCCCAATTACTCTGTATCTTTAGCCCCAAATATTTCCTTTTCACATAACCTCCTCTGGACCCACAGTGAATGAATGCAACGGCATAAAGTCTATTGTGAATAAAAGCAGCGCTGCACTCCTGGGAGAGCTCTGACAATGGAGCAGCCTTGGCCTAGATGCAAATCATAGCATTATTCAGACTACACTGTAGTGTGTGTGTGTGTGTGTGTGTGTGTGTGTGTGTGTGTGTGTGTGTGTGTGTGTGTGTGCACGTTTGAGTGTGCACGTGCTTTGCGCAGCTTCATAGTGGAGCGCCATGCTACCTCCTCATTTGGTGGCTTTGGTAGAAGCGCTAAAACCATGTTCCTGAGTGGACAGAGAGAGGGAAGTGAAAGACAAGGGAGGGTGAGAATAAAGGAGGAAGAAAGATAAAGAGAAGGAGAGAGAGAGAGAGGGAAATAATGTGGTATTTTTTATAAGAGTGTAGATATGGACATGTGATTTGTGTGTGTGTGTGTGTGTGTGTGTGTGTGTGTGTGTGTGTGTGTGTGAGCTCTTATGTCCCTGCATTAGGCAACACTCACACTAAGGTGGCTGGGTTGCAGGATTAGTAGTTTAATTGGTACCTCAAGGAATAGAAGAGATTTAACAACAGCAGAGTGGTACCATGGGTGAGCTGAAGGGCCATGGTGACACGCACACGCACGCACGCACGCACGCACACACGCATACACAGTTGTTTTAAGTTGTTATTCTACTTTGGAGGAAATTCTCTGGAACCAGTCCCTTACCAGGAGTCACTGTTGAGACAAAACTCTGTGTCTAAATGATGCTTTTGCATACATGCCAATACACACACACACACACACACACACACACACACACACACACACACACACACACACACACACACACACACACACACACACACACACACACACACACACACACACACACACACACATTATTGTCATGTGGATGAAAAAACTTTGGAGGTGGCACTTGAGGGAGGGGGTCGCCAAAGTCATTAGGATACATCCTCTGTGTCGGAGGGTAATCTTTACAACATCGTGTTCCAATCCATCAGTGGTGGAAGAAGTATCCAGATATTTTATTACAGTAAAAGTAGCAATACAACAAAGTCCTGCATTCAAAATGTTCCAAAGTAAAAGTGCAAAGAAATTAGCACGCAAATATACTTCCAAATATAATTTCCAAAAGTAAAATTACTAATTTTGCAGAATAATATGTTATATTATTGTATTATAATCTTTGATGTAATAATGTGTTCATTACTTTAATGTTCCATATGCACATGTTAATGTTGTTGAATTAATAATCTGAATCTGCAAAGTATATTTACCTCTGGATTGTAGTGGAGTAGAAGTATAAATGAGCAGAAAATGGTACTTCAGTGTAATACTTGAGTAAATGTACTCAGTTACCTTCCACCACTGCAATCCATCCAATAGTTGTTGAAATATTTCACTGTGAAAACTTTGACCTGCTGGTGGCACGGCAAGAAAAGACAGAGAATCAATAAAGTCATGAAGAATCATCCATTGGTGGCCATGACCGTCTGTACAAAGATTCATGGCAATCCATCCAATAGTTGTCGAGACATTTCAGTCTGGAGCAAAGTGCTGAACGGACTGACCGACAGACCGACATGCTGCCAGCATGGTTAAAAAAGGAAGGCAGGAATTGAGGAGGGGAGTCCAGGAAGTGCATTTGAGCCAAGATATCAATGAGATGACTGAAACCTCAAGGAGAAGCTCGCACATACACACATCCTGACAGGAGGATATATTCAGGACTATAATGTCACACTTTGTAGATCTCAATGAAAATGTGTCTTGAACAAAAGGAAAATCCTCCCTCGATTCCATGGAGTCGGTTTCCCTGAGTCACACGGCGAGCTGAGCGGCAATACTTCCCTGTGAACTATCGAATGTCTGTAGGCTGTATTATATGGAGCATGTATGCTGCCGCTGCCTGATCACACTCTTTAGTTTGCAACAGCCTTATTCACAATACAGTGAGAAAAGAGTGCTGGTCACAACTCTGTCGTAGCATTAAATAACTACTGAAGCTGGCAGCTCTGTGGTAGAGCAGCTTTATTTGGTTGTAATAACTATTTTGATCTCTTTGGTTGACATCTAGTCTTCCTAATATCAGTTTACAGTCTGCTGTGATGATTCTGTACTTCAGGAGTTTTCACTGATCTGACATTGCTACCAGATCAGCGATCCTCTTCTAAGACCCTCAACACATTAATGTCTCCCATTCCTGGTTGAGAGTATGACAAGATGGATGACAGAGGTATGTATAAATAGAGTGGTGAGCGGAGACGACAGAGAGAGAAAGGGTGGAATGATGGATGGGTACAGGATATAGAGAGCTGGAGTGGTGAGAGAAAGAAAAGGGGGGAAAGAGAGCAAGGAAGTGAGAGATGTTCTGCATCTTTAATCAGCGTCATCAGGCCTCCAGCCCAAACAATGAGAGGCTAAAAAGAGCGGTGGAGAGAAGAAATGCTGCGAGAAGAGAAGAGGAAGGGCTGTTCAGGAGAAAGTGTTCAAAGTTAACATCAAGTGGAAATTGTCTTAAGGAATCAGTATATTTTGTCAAAATTTAAATGACCAAAGAAATGAGCAGGAGTTCCTCCATTTGTTTCTGCAGTGATCATTTTTGGTCATCATATCAGTGTGAGTGGGCACTAAAAATAGCTTATCGCTTAAAGGAAAAGTTTGACATTTGGGGGAAATATGATTTTTTGCTTTCTAGTGGAGAGTCAGATGAGAGGACTGATACCACTCTCATGTCTGTGAGTTAAATATCAAGCTGCTGCCAGCAGCAGATGTTACACAGAAAGTTAACTGGCTGACTCTGTTGCTTAGTCCTATGTAACAATTTTGGGTTATTGTATACATTTATGTTTGTATTTACAAAACAAAAACAAAAGAAGAAGCAATCTGGAAGGAAACGGGATGCACGTTTTCCAGAGGTGACGCCATGTTGTGCTAAAGTTAACAGGGAGTGTTTGTGAAGGCACAACGTGAACATTTCAGATATTTCTATTTGACTGAGGTGTTTATAATTAACAACACTTTGTTCAAATGAACTACTAAAGGTAATACATTGAATATTGTATTGTTAGTGGTTAAAACAAGTAGAATAAGCAGTTTGTAGTTAATACATGTCAGTGGCCTGCACTGTAATTATTGCAGCAGCTTAATTTCAAGTGTGGCGTATGTAAATAGACATTGTATGCTACTTTTTAATTACATTAGAAGTGAATAGTAGTGTTTCGACCAGCTGCACACTGTGGATTCTTTTAAAAACTTTAATTACGAAGGATGTTTATTGAATATAAAAGTCAATAGAAATGTGTTTATCACAGAAAGAGTAAATGACTAGAGTGAATGTGTGCTTTATTGAAAATGCAACAATATTGAATTAAGTGATGGACTCAAGTGAACCTGGGCGAGGAACTGAACGAAACATGAAGAACTGAAATGCATGAGATAGAAATATGTTGTTTTACCTGCTTGATACAGGTTACATTTTGTTACTGTGGTACTAATCCCGGGACCCGTAACATTTACAGTACCAACACTATGCTATACAGGGCTATGACATGCTCCAGTCTATAGCGCACCACAGACATCCTCGCCTCACTGGCTCTCAAAGGTCACCGCTCTCATAGGAAACACCCAGACGCCTGATAAAGATAAAAAATATGAGCAATAGCTGTAGCATCATAACAGTTTGTTTTCTCACACTAAAATGGTCGAGGTTAATTGACTCTCTCAAAAAGGTGCTGCATGTAGCATTTCTTTTAACATTGGTACCTTTGTACCTTTCATAAAATGACTGACACACTGAACAAGATAAACGTGTTGGAAGTGATCTCTCCTTTATTCCACTGACACCTGGCAGAGTTGTGGCAATCTAGCAGTCCTGCTGCATAACTCTTTGCAATCACTCTGTTTGTGTAAGTGAAAGAGTCAATATCCCTCTCATATAATCCCACTCAGTAAAATCATTTTTTATTTTATCAGGGACTTTATCACAATCCTGTGATGTGCTTGTCAAAGCCAAATCACGAGGGCAATTCTCAATGGCAAATGGAAATTTAGTTTGCAACAACGGAGGAAGAAATGAAAGAAATATTAACAGTCTTGATGTCAGTTTGGTGCACCAGAACCTTCAACATCATTGTGTTGAACAGACGAAGTCTCTTCAGAGTATACGGTTCACTGTGCAGAACTCCTTTACAACAATCTCACAGAGCCACTAACATGGCTGCAGACACGGCTGTTAATGGTGTTAACAGAAAGCCTACATTTTGTTGGTACAATAAATACGACACATCGTCTTTGTAGCATCCATGTTGTTTAAATCCACTGAAGTCGGAAGAACGACTTCTCAACTCAGGAAATGGGCCATTGGGTAGGTCTGCGCTCTCCGAGTGCCATTCTAGTTTGAAATATGTTCCCCTACTTTATGTATTGGCAAGACTAAACTGGAGTACTTCTTTAAAGAAAGCCTGATTAATCCTCTGCTTCTGGCCTGGTGGCTCAAATCAAAAGTATCGTACAGGCAGCTAATGGTCTCAGCAGAGTTCTCATTTATAGACATAAAATCACTTATGAGTCTAATTTAAATCATGTGTAAATGTAATACCTTTACATTGTACATAAAGCCCCTAACTTGTATTAATGTTCACACACAGCTATTTTAGGACATATCATTCTTATTCTCATGTGAAGAGGTCATGAGTAAGTCCAGTGAGGGATTAGAGAGTCAAGACTTTGATCTGTGGTATTGTACAGATGTACGCGCTCTATTGATATCAGATAGCAGACTGACTTTGTGGAATTGTAAAATGCTTGTCTCCACTTTTCTTTCCAAAAGCCTTGTATACTCCAGCTCAGATAATGAGTACTGCCATCCCTAAATAACTGTTGTCTTTGTTTTCTAAACAAAAGTTGCTCTGATGAAAAAACTGCCATAAAATGATATATTAATATAATTTTCCACTTTCACCGAGTTAAATCTTTTAGCAAATTTCATGTCATAACTACCAAATATTCAATCGTTTCCTAATTTTAACCCTTTAAATGCCAATGTGTTTAGTTTTTTAAGACATAAACAAACAAACAAAACAAAAAAAACATTAATTATGTTCTATGTAAATGCCAGGGGGATTTTTGCCACTAGGATATTGACGTCCAGGATATGTCCATGATTAGCAACAACATTGAACAAACACGTAATACGCAGCTATAGCCCCCAGTGGAAACCAGGAAAATAGCATGTATTTGGCACATAGAGCAAACATGAGAAAATAGCCTAATCTGGTGGGAAATAATCAAACTACAATTTTAAAACCAGGGCTGTAGATTGAAAGCATGATATTATACAATGCTTGGTTTAATGCTGTAATTGGGTTTCAAGTGTCTGTATTTTGGCTACACAATTTATGAAAGACTTATTATAATAGCTGACTTTCAAAATCAGAAAGAAAAAAAATAATAATAATCATACCCTAGCCAAAATGTATGCCATATGCATTCACACAGCCAAAATGATCAAACAAATGTAAAAGCCAAAAATTGTCCCTGGTGAGGCACAATGGTTAAACACTGAAATGTAGCAGTCTCAGTGCTGTGAGACTTTTAGAGTGTGTTTAAAGTGGCACTGTATGTGTGTGATCACACTGACCTGCAGATGGAGTGTATCTCGTGTGTGTCTTCATCCTTGCGGGCGTTGTCCGTTAGACTGTCGCCCAGAGCCATCAGACACTGAGCGAAACCCTTATAGATGGAGTGACACCTTCTCGCTGTAGATGCAGCAACAGGGCATGGGCTCGGCACTGGAAAACACACACACACACACACACACACACACACACACACACACACACACACACACACACACACACACACACACACACACACAAACCACCAGTTAATGGCTGCAGCTGTTGGACCAGAGTGAGATGAGATAAGTGTGAAGATATAAAGAGCGTCTGTGAAGTGAGTGACACTGTCCATTCAGCTTTATGTTTCAATGATGGGCTGAGAGGTTGAGTATTATCCATCACACACACAGAGCTACAGCTGTGGGTCCATCTTCATTTCTTCTTTCCCCTCTCACTCATTCAGTGTCTAAAGTCTGCTGCTGATTAATCGCTCACATCAAAAATGAGACTTGTCAAGGCTTGTTGAACAGGAAATGGAAACAAAACAGTGATCAAATTATGTAAAGAGCAACAACACACACAATCATGTTTGAGTTCAGCCAAGACCCAATCACCATAGGTTTACTGACACATCGGATTACTTGACAATCCGCACAAAAGGAGTATTTGCACTAATACACGGTAATATCTTAGTCTGAACAGTCAGAAGGAGCGTACTGAGGATATGAAGAGGACAACACACTGGATGACAGAGGTAAGCTGGAGACTATTTCACACATAGTTCCTGGTAAATTACTAAAATAACCTGCCAGACACCTGTAGGGATTTTTTCTATTCAAACATGCAGCCAATCAGAAACAGGTCAGACATTCAAACTTTAGTTGGTGTTAAACACAGCAGCCTCAGAAATGCGAAACAATTTGCACTCTTAACGGAAAACGAGCTGCGCCCCCCCTGAAATACAAGGTGTTTTATATAAAAGTTAGTTGTGATTTTGGCGCTATATATATATATATATATTATTATTTATATTGTCTATATATATATATATATATATATATATATATATATATATATATATATATATATATATATATATATATATATATAGCGCCAAAATCACAACTAACTTTTCACATTGAACATGTGCTCTTTTATTAAATAAACTAAACGCTTATGTTATTTATCTAATTTCTGTGCATGTGCAAAAAAGTAAAAAATCCAACACATTAATTATAAATGGAGAGACGTTGACCCCAACATTCGGAAACTCAGGTGAAAATATCCGTGTGTTTTAAACGCACGCAGCCTGAATCCATTAGCTTCTACCGCCCCTGTTGAGAACCCCTGGTGTAGCAGATAGTGGCACAGTCGTGGTGGGCGTTTTTTTTCCGGTGCCAATGTTATGCAAAAGCATTGCTTAACAAGTTGCACATTCGCAATCGGCTGAGTCTTGGGATTTGTTCGCTCTCTCCATGTGAAGGGTTAGATGGAAAATTGGCAGTACAGATTTCCCTGAATATCGATCCTTCCTCCCATTCATAGATGCAGGAAATGTTCCTGAACATTACACGGATAGACTGCAAGTGTGAAAGGGATATATGATTAGAGTCACAATGCGACGAAACCCCCAAACTCCTGTCAGCTGCGAATGTGAATCAAAACGGTGAAGTTACGGTCCAGAAAATTTAGTCGATGAGATGAAAGAAGCTAAAACACTCTTTAGAGCTGAGGGGAACCACATAGTCGGGTGCTAAAGTTTGTTACTACGAGTGACCCTATTCAAATTACACAGTCCATTGTAAATATAGAAACATTTATTACTGCAGATTTAACATTGAAATTCAAACTTCACTTACGACAGAAGCTCAAATCATCTTTTAGAAAAGGATCCAACCAGGAGACACAACAACAAGTGTGTCAAGTGTCAAGCTGCATCTTGTCAGTTGTCAGCATGGATTGTCAAGACACTTGCTACCAAGCGAGACGAGGTGCTTACTGTCAGTTCTCAGTACGTATAAGGATTAGGCTAGGACCTCAAGGACAAACTGTGTTTTGGCAGGAGAAAGGGGAATCAGATTTTCATATTTGAAATGCCTTTAAATGGCAAGTGTGAAAGGTAGTAATGGAAGTTACATACACCTATGCTTTTAGGTGAGGTTTTTTCTTCATAATATTGTTTAAGATCATTTCTGATTTGACGTCACATGTCCGTAACATGACGGATCATTTGTAAATGTGACGTCACTGTTTGGTTTGTGGACTGTTTTGAAACCTTGAGTTTGGCATTTTGCTCGTCGCCATCTTGGTTTTTTGGAACCAGAAGTGACACAAGAGGGTGGAGCTAAGTAGAACCGAACACTGAACAAGTCATTTTTAGGCGACCACAATGTGGCAATTAACTTTCATGAACTGAAAAGACACTGTGAAAGGGTTAAAGTTCTAAGACAAAAACACAGACAACCCCCAAACCTGACAATACCGTGGTAGCGACCTGTCAATCACAAGTAGTACAGAAGTAGTAACACGCTGCTTTATCGTCTATTTTACTCTAAATGGGAACATTTGCTAAATGAGCATCAGGCTTTATTGAAGAAGACTTGAAACCAACGATTGAGACCATCAACTCATGAGGAAAATGTTTACTAAGGTAATAAATCAAGTGGGGTAATTGTAACTTCTCAGATATCTTTTAGCAGCCAGTGGAGTCTCCCCCTGCTGGATATTAGAGAGAAATAAAGTTTAAGGCGTGCCGCATTGGCACACTTTTCAGACGTGGAGGTTGCTGCTTGTTATCCGCATACAGTCTACCTACAGTCATCTCACAGAGGAGAATTATGTTATGTCAGGTGAAACCAAAAGATGAGTACAATTAGGGGTCCACTCAGGAAACCACTTCTCGTTCATGTCTTAAGAAAATGTGGAGAAACCCCCATCAGAGCTTCTCCAAGGATTTCAAAGTCAGGCTCTAAAGTGCACACTCCATGAATGCATAAACACACATGCCCCTGAGAACCCAGTCTCACAAGTCATTTACTTTGTACATAGCTATTTACAGCATCTCACCAAGGGCCAAAGCTGTTTTGTAGAGTCAGATTTGAGCAGGAAATGTCATCCTGAGAGATTTGTATTTGGTTGATGTATTTAGAAATAATTATACGCAATCATTCAATCGTTTTGGTGTTGTATCAACATTTATAGAGGATTGATTTGATAGGGAACTGAGTTTTAATATATACACTGCAGAGACCTAGATCTCTTCTGGGACGTGGGCACCACTGTTTGATTAGGCTGATCCTTTCTCATTTTTTAAGAAGCAGCCAATGAATGTGAATCAGAGGCCTGAGAAGCCTTCGAGGAGCAGTATCATGAAAACAGAAGATGTAATTATTCCATCAAAAGGCTTTTAAATTTACATTCCCCCTTCCTTCATTCAACTCAAAGCTTCTTCACCCTTCCTCAACATCTTTAGCCTGATTCCAGACCTTTCAATCACCTCCCACATCTACATATTATAGAGGATTAAAATAGGTCTGGTGTTGTGCTTATTAATGGCTAATCTCTATAAACAGACATTTACATATGAATGCAGAATCTGTAGGCTGGTTTCCGTTTCTAGTCAGTTGTTGCAAAAGAGGAAATGCAATCTCAGAACTTAAAGGCTATCGTCTGATGATGATTATATTTTTATTAGCATAAAAGTAGCTTGTAAACTGGCCAATTGTGAAACTATTTGTTCGTAGACGTTGTTTCTCAACTCCAACTCCATTCTCATGTCTGAAGTTGCTAGTCGGACTGTAACAATGACCAGTGCACGGAGGGGAAAGCTTGAGCTTCTCTGGAACCCCCAGAATATTGGCCGCTGCCCCCAGAGACTTATCGTCGTCAGACCGATAGCCGATAGGTTTTGAGATTGATTAATGGCTGTTTTGTGGTTGGAAAAACAACCAATCAGAGTTTTGTAGATTGGATTAAGAATGGAGGTGCCACCTTCCTGTGCCAGAGCCAGAAGAATAGCGCAAGGAAAACCTTATCTACCCTTATAGAATTTACGTTTTTATATTACTAATTTGTTTTCCCAAATCACGTTGTGATGGGAAAATGAATGCCGGAGACCCAGGCTCATGTCATGTACGTATGTGGTTAAGTTTAGGCAGCAAATGTACTTTGGTTGAAATGGGGATTTTGGATAACACGTTGCGTTTTGTGCTTCCAATTACTGTAGATTTAATCAGTATTTAAACGACACTACGATCTTTCCCCAGGTTATAATCCTGGAGATTAACATGAAATCAAACCCTATGTTTGATTCTATTTATGGTTGGCAATTGATCTGCAATAGCCATTCAATGTATTTACATTCAGTAATTACCTCACTATATAGTAGTTTTTGTGTTAGTGGTGGAGTCCGCCCTTCTAGTACTGGATTGAGATTGTCTATTTAGGCACGAGGGATTTGCAGGAAAAAGGTGCATGTTTGTTATGCAGCTTTTATCTCATTAATACCAGCCTCACTATTCACACTCTTACAACCGTGTCAGAGCTGTACTAAGTTACTGCTAATGCAAACGGACCATACTACTGTACCAGGATGGTTTGTCTGTCTGTCAACAGGGATTAAGAAATAACTTCTGACGCGATTTTTCATGAAACGTGTCGGAAGTGTGTAGCATGGGCCAAGGAAGAACCCATTTCATTTTGGAATCTGAATCACAGGGCCGAGACACATTCATTTTTTTTTTTTTTAACATTGTGAGGTGTGTGTGCTCCAAGTGCCCTTGTAGTTTATATTGATATAAACTGTGGTGTATCCCCCACAATGAGGTCAGTACATTTCTTAACTACCTAATGTGAGTAACTATTACGAAGTAATTATTTAAGTAACTCCAACAGGCCTCGTATGAACTTAGGATTCCATGTTTAAACACAAAATGGTCATAGTAAAGTTAAATATGACCACGTTTACTAGCTACTGTCACAGTACGGCATTTACATGTTAGAAGGAGAGAGTAACACTGAGCATTGTTTTTTTTTGGTAAATGAAAAGGTTGACTTCTCTGTCAATGTAAAAATAAAACCCAACCCAAGTGTTTTAGGTGTAGCTAATACTAACAGAGTCCCAGAAAACCGCATGACTGGTAACACAAAAAGCTGAGACAATGTCACGAAAGAGTTAGCTCATCCCAGAGGACTCTCATCGTTGACAGGACTCTCTGGAAGAGTGAGATCATGTTGTTAGCTGGTAGTGACTGATTTTTACGGAGCCAAGATGGCCCTCTTCAAGGGTGTGACAGGCACAGATGCATTATGTCATGATTAGTGTACAAGGCGGTGTGGATAGCGTTCCTGAAGAGTGTGTCGTGACAAGTTAGAGTCAGAGAGGAGCCACGGCTGGAGCCTGGCAGGTGAACAGGAGATGCTAATTGGGTCAGCCACTGCATCACCCCAACTCTTCCCCCTCTCCCCAGAGACCTGCTGTTTAATATTTAATAAACCAGACCTTCTCCCCCCCCCCCACTCTTTGTGATGTTTTTCTCTCTCTCTAGGAAACCTATTGATTTCAGGCAGGGTTGTTCACGGGGCCTGAAGATTATTGGCTTCAGTCATCTGTCTCCATCAAGTTTTAATGAAGACTTGAGGAGGAAAAACAACTGTAGAAGGAGAAAAGAAGAAAGGTGTGTGAGATGGAGTTGACGGGAGAAGAGAGAAGATGACCAAGAATGCAAGACGTAGTAATGACAGAGACATTTAGGGGGATTGATTAGGCATGTGATGATTGAAAAATAATCAAACTTTGCAGAAAATCAGATGCAGAATAGTGATGCCCGATCAGTCTCATATATCCGTTTTTGGTGGTCAAATTTACACACGTGTCACATGATGGATTTACATTGCACACACAGAGGCACAGACAGCAACATCACAGCCACGCACACACAACGAACACATCGGTGTGGAGGTTCTTCACTGTGAGTCTGACTGGTCTTCTGCTGCACAGTGACAAATCCCGGCCGGTCGCTCTGTGGGTCGATTGAGCAACAGAGATACGGTGTCATTCCACTTTGATAATGCACCATTGGCCCGCGGACCTTTACCAATGGCACACTAGCAATAGGCGTGCAAGAGTGCCCTCTCATCCGCATGCAAAATGACTTCTTTCACAGCCATTGGCAGCTGTGCAACATGTTAATAACTGCAGTTTGATTACATTTTTTAAGTTTATTGCTGATGAACAAGATTGGTGGAAGGTTGGTAGGGTTTGTCAATGCTATGCAAGTTGCCTATATGGAATAAAATAAAAAATCTGTTGGACATACAAATTTTGATGGGGTGTCATATTTAAGCCAAATGTTAACCTGATGTTGATATTGCACACTGGTTAATAAGAACATTTAACATGGCACTTCATATCAAAAAAGGTTGCCTACCCTTGATAAAGGCTAGTAAATATATTAATATAATACTAATACAAACCTGCATGCTTTCCCAGTCACAAAAACATTTGGGGGAAAGAGCAGGAGCTTTTCAATGGTATGACTGTTACAGTATAGCATTAAACTGAAATGTAATGTAAACTAATAAAGTAAACTAAAGCACTTTATACATTTTTAATGCATGGTTATATTTGTTGGCATTGGTGCACATCAGTCTAGCCTATTGTGTTATATGTGGTGCACACCCAATTTTTTTTTGATGCGCTTTTGCGTGCAATGTCGGGAAAAGAAAGACTTGAAGCACAAAGCGCTTCAGGTCGTGGTTACGCCCCGGAGACGCAGCTGAGATGCGAGCCCGCATGAAGCGGTGCAGACAGCTACATAGATTAAAATGAGAGAGATCTGTACGTGGGAATAATGCGTCTGCTACGCCTGGGATCGAGACAGGGGGTTAGACAATTGTGGTTCTGCACTCTACTGAGTGCACTTTTCTAGTTCAAACTAAGACACTTGAATGACACATCAGCTTCTTCTTTGTACACCTAAAATCATTTTAAGTCACAACCCTGAAACTCTTACTTCAACACCTTTCATTGCTTACACCATATTTTGCACTTGTTATTCCTTTCCTACTCCAACTCTTTATACTTGTTCAGCTGATCCAATGCACTTTAGCTTCCAGCTAAACATGAAGCAATACAGGTCAGGTCAGCTTTTCAACAGCCAGTAATCCCAAATTCTCTAGTTAAAGGGTGTAATCTCTTAAACAGTAGCACCGTTTCAAAGTGCCAACAAGCTTGGAAGTATTGTAGCAATATATATATATATATATATATATATATATATATATATATATATATATATATGAATAATGTCTAATTCAGCGCATTGTTATGATTAAATGTAAAACACCTGTTGTTTTACATTTGATGAGGTAGTCCCATGACGCACTGATTTGAATTTCTACCCTTCTTCTTTGAAAGAGGTCCTTGTCAGAGAAGTTCTGTATGATTATCTCCATAAGCCACAATTCAAACTGAAATGAGTTTCTGGCGATGCAGTTGGGAAATCAAGGCAGAGAAGCACATCTGTTCAACTGGCATGAATTTGTTGTTCCTGTTTTGGCTTGTAAACTAATGATCTAGCTCGACTGACCGACAGACTGACATTGGTACCCCTAGAGAAGGGGTGTCAAACTCGTTTTAGTTCAGGGGCCACATACAGCACAATTCAATCTCAAGTGGACCGGACCAGTAACATCACAACATAATAACCTATAAATAACGACAACTCCAAATTTTTCCCTTCATTTTTGTGCAAAAAAGTAAAAGTACATTCTGTAAATGTTCAAACTAAATTTTTTTACAAAACATTGTGAACAACCTGAAATTTCTTAAGAAAAAAAGGTGCAATTTCAACAATAGTATTAGTTTATCATTTACACATGTGTATTACAACTTACAGATCACAGTGTATGTACAATGGCTTTTACTTTACAATCAAAACAACTCATTTTTACACTTTGCAAAGTCATTCCGCTGGTGGGCTGGTTTTGGCCCGCGGGACGTATGTTTGACACCCCTGCCCTAGAGCCTCTCTAGCTAGCATGACTGAAAAGCAAAAACACAGAGTTGTACGCACATTTGCTAGCAATCTCGAGGCTTGTGTTTAAGCAGTCAGTGCTGCTCAGTCTGATAGTTCCTTGGCCATCGAAAAGTGCTACATCCAGAGCACAAACTGGTTTAAGGTCAGAACTATGGCCCAGGAATAAAAATGAGACCCTCATTCCTGCTAGGGCATGCTTCATTCCCCTTTAGAGGGGATGAGCAGGTCAATAAAATAAATCACTGAATCAGCCTAAGACATAGCCAGAATTTAGATAATTTGGGTCCACAGAGAATTATTATTGCTTTTGCAGGACTTTTCACCATTCGTAAGTGGCAAGAATCTGCCAATTTTAGTGCAGATGTGTGCTCACTGGACTTCCTTAGGGCTGAGCTGCAGATGGCTGGTTTGGAATTGAAATATCAAAGCTTTCAAAATGTTGCTTTATGGCATAAAGACATGGGCTAACACGAGCAGTGGAAATTAATCTGAAATGTGGACATGAGTTAAAACAAAATACAGAGACAGAGAACAGAGGGAAAACCCACTTCAAACAACGAATGCTTATTAGATGTATAACTCCAGCTGATGGGACGCATCAATGCTGAGGGGAGCAGGCAGATCAATGATGGGACAGCTGATCAACTGCTTCTCAACCTGCCTTGATTAATATTTGATATCTATACTAAGACTGAGCCCAGAGAGAGCAGTAAGAGCAGAGAGGTGGAGTGAATGATTGATATGGACAGCGAGAGAAATCTTCAGGCTTTGAAGACTTGATTGCGATCGGAGAGAGATAAAGGGGATAAAAAGAGATGAAGAAATGTAGAAAAGCAGTTTTCTAAAGGGGTTGAGGAATTGCACTGATAAATAGCTTTTGTATGGAACTATTGATGTCAGGAAATGTTGATCTCACTGCACCCAGTGGGGTATAATATCTGTATTACAAATATTAAAGGATAAGACAGATATTATCAAATAGTTTCTTTATTGTCAACAAACCCCATGTGAAGACTGATGCTGTGTTAGTCCGTCTCCCGATACTTTACGATTTACCTACGCTGTCTCCCCTTGTCCATTATTATTCCTAATGAACATGTAACATGTAAATATAAAAAAATGGTCACAAATATATAGTTACATTATATCAACAGCTGATCACGATAGTTTGTTTGTATGTCTTCAGGATTTATGGAATTAAAGGACTACTGGCACAATTGTTCATGAAACTTGCTGGAAGTATTTAGCCTGGGCCGAGAACTTTTTAATTAGTTTTTGGACAACAATGGAGCTCAATGGCACAGTGAAATAAAATATAACAGGCTTTGGATACACACACAATGCTTGTTAATCGGATCATATGTATATTGTTGCTTTAAGGGGATTTTTTGACCAAAAAATATATATAAACCATCGTCAACCTTATCAGTAGAGTTAACTGAATTACCCAGAATTAAAAGAAAATATTATATATGCTTTCTCTTTCTTGAACTCCATCAAACACACTCCTCTTAAATCGTATCAACTTCCTATTTCTGACCTCACTATAACAGGCAAGAGCCCTTTTTGTGCATTGTGTATTTTCTAAAGAAGAAAACTGTGTGGCATGTTTGTTCAAGGAGAAAAACTATTTAAATCCAATTTAAGCAGGCAATATGCAGTTATACAGTGCAAAGTGATTTATGTTTTGCTCTGACATTTGTTGATCTTTGTGAGGCGATCACATTTATTAAGATTGTTTGGTAATTGTTTGTTTTTCCCCTCACGTACTCCACTGGCATTTTGAACTTCATCTGCACTTAGTGTACTTTTTTTTTATCATGAAAACGTAAAAAGTATATGCTGGAATCTATTTTCTCTTAATGTAAGATTTACCCTGAGATGTTAGTTTACAGAATGACAGGACAAGCTTTGCTCAAATATGGGATTTAAGGCCTTAAATATATTAAACGGTTGTTAATCATATTCAGTTTTACCCTCTGTGGCGTGTTGACTCACTTATAATGGAAGCTTGTAATCAGATAGCTGAGCAATTCATTACATAAATTATATTATTTAGCAGCACCTCTCCGGGAACCATCACCTTATCGTGGTGGAGAGGTTTGTGTTTCCATACGAACCTCAGAGCTGTGTTGTCTGGAGCCTAGTGTGTCTGGTAGGGTCTCCCAAGGCAAATTGGTCTCAGGCGAGGGGCCAGACTAAGAATGGTTCAAAACGACTTCATGAAAAAAGGGGAAAGGAAAGGATAGACCCTGCCCGGAGGAAGCCCAGGGTCCCCGTCTGGAGCCAGGCCCAGAGGGAGGGCCCAGAGGGAGGGCCCGACAGCGAGCACCTGGTAGCCGGGTTTGCCACGGAGCCCGGTCGGGCACAGCCCGAAGAAGCTACGTGGTGCCTCCCATCCATCCATCCTGTGGGCCCACCACTCATGGGAAAAACTGCTGGGGTCGGGTGCGCTGTCACACGGGTGGCAGTGATGGTCAGGGACCTCGACGGACCAGACCAGGGCAGCAGAGGCTGGCTCTGGGGACGTGGAACGTCACCTCTCTGTGGGCGAAGGAGCCGGAAAGGGAGGTGGAGCGCTACCAGTTGGATCTGGTGGGGCTTACATCTACGCACAGTCTTGGCTCTGGAACCGTACTCCTGGATAGGGGTTGGACTTTATTCTTCTCCGGAGTTGCCCAAGGTGTGAGGCAGTCGGGCGGGTGATACTCACAAGTCCCCGGCTGAGCGCCACTACGTTGGAGTTCACCCTGCCTTCGTTGGTGGTTCCCTACGCCTTCGGGTTATGGGGGGGAAAACTCTGACTGTTTGTGCCTATGCCCCAAACCGCAGTTTGGAGTATTCGGCCTTCTTGGAGACCCTGAATGGAGCCCTGCAGGGAGCTCCAGTAGGGGACTCCGTAGTCTTGCTGGGAGACTTCAACTCACACGCGGGAAACGATGGAGACACCTGGAGAGGCGACCTCCCTGATCTAAACCCGAACGGTCGTTTGTTGTTGGACTTCTGTGCTAGTCATGGAATGGCCATAACAAACACCATGTTTAAACATAAGGATGCTTATAAGTGTACGTGGTACCAGAGCACCCTAGGCCAAAGGTCAATGATCGATTTTGTAATCGTATGATCTGATCTGAGGCTGCATGTTTTGTGACAAGAGGGGCGGAGCTGTCAACTGATCATCATCTGGTGGTAAGTTGGATCAATGGGGGGCGAAGACTCTGGACAGACCTGGTAAACCCAAACGGGTAGTGCGGGTGAACTGGGAACATCTGGAGGAAGCCCCTGTCCTGGAGATCTTCAACTCACACCTCCGGCGGAGCTTTTCAGACATCCCTGTGGAGGTTGGGGGCATTGAACCTGAGTGGATGATGTTCAAAACCTCTATTGATGAAGCTGCGGTGATGAGCTGTGGTCTCAAAGTCTTAGGTGCCTCAATGGGCGGTAACCCTCGAACACTGTGGTGGACCCCGGTGGTCAGGGAAGCCGTCCGACTGAAGAAGGAGTCCTTCCGGGTTATGTTATCCGGGAGGACTCCGGAAACAGTTGCAGAGTACCGAAGGACTAGAAGGGCGGCAGCCTCTGCCGTGTCAGAGGCAAAGCAGCGGGTGTGGGAGAAGTTCGGAGGCACCCAGGTGCTTCTGGAAAACCATCCGGCACCACAGGAGGGGGAAGCGGGGAACCATCCAAGCTGTGTAAAGCAAGGGTGGGACCCTGCTGACTTTGACTGAGAAGGTTATCGGGCGGTGGAAGGAGCACTTTGAGGAACTCCTGAATCCGACTAACACGCCCTCTATGGTAGAGGCAGAGCTGGAAGCTGATGGGGGATCATCGTCAATTTCCCTGACGGAAGCCACTGGGGTAGTCAAACATCTCCATAGTGGCAAAGCCGCAGGGGTTGATGAGATCTGTCCAGAAATGCTGAAGGCTTTGGGTGTTGAGGGGCTGTCTTGGTTCCCCTATTTAAAAAGGGGGACCAGAGAGTGTGTGCCAACTACAGGGGTATCACACTTCTCAGCCTCCCTGGTAAAGTCTACTCCAAGGTACTGGAAAGGAGGGTTCGGCCAGTAGTCGAACCTCTGATTGAAGAGGAACAATGCGGATTTCGTCCTGGTTGTGGAACAACGGACCAACTCTTCACTCTCGCAAGGATCCTGGAGGGGGCCTGGGAGTACGCCCATACATGTGTTTTGTGGATCTGGAGAAGGTGTATGACCCTGTATGCCCAAAGTGAGAGTTGTGTCCGGATACTTGGCAGTAAGTCGGACTTGTTCCCAGCGAATGTTGGCCTCCGCCAGGGCTACGCTTTATCACCAATCCTGTTCGTGATTTTCATGGACAGGATATCGAGACGTAGTCGTGGAGGAGAGGGGTTGCAATTCCGTGGCCTGAGGATCTCATCGCTGCTCTTTGCAGATGATATGGTTCTTATAGCATCATCGGTCTGTGACCTTCAACAGTCACTGGATCGGTTCACAGCCGAGTGTGAAGCAGTTGGAATGAGGATCAGCACCTCAAAATCTGAGGCCATGGCTCTCAGCAGGAAACCGGTGGATTACCTACTCCGGGTAGGGAATGAGCCCTTACCCCAAGTGAAGGAGTTCAAGTATCTCGGGGTCTTGTTCGCGAGTGAGGGGACAATGGAGCGAGAGATTGACCTATGGTCATGAAGGCTGGGTCATGACCGAAAAAACGAGATCACGGGTACAAGCAGCCAAAATGGGTTTTCTCAGACGGGTAGCTGGCGTCTCCCTTAGAGATAGGGTTGAAAGGAGCCAGTTGAGGTGGTTCGGGCATCTAGTAAGGATGCCACCTGGGCGCCTCCCTAGGGAGGTGTTCCAGGCACGTCCAGCTGAGAGGAGACCCCGGGGAAGACCCAGGACTCGGTGGAGAGATTATATCTCCTCACTGGCCTGGGAACACCTCGGGATCCCCCAGTCGGAGCTGGAGGATGTGGTCCGGAGAAGAGAAGATTGGGGTTCCTTACTGGAGCTGCTGCCTCCGCGACCCAACTCCGGATAAGTGGTAGATGATGGATGGATGGATGGATGGACAAATAACGACATTTTCTCACAGCCCTCGGCGTCTCGAGGCACAAGGCACCTATTCGTGTCTGTATGACATGCACCAGGCTTTCAACTAACCCCAATGTAAATCCCTCTGCAGCAATATTCGCTGCTCAGAGCAAGTGCTCCAGGAGTCAGGTGAATTAATATAAAGAGCGACACATTTTGGGTAATAATAATAATAATAATAATAATAATAATAATAATAATAATAATAATAATAATAATAATAATAATAAGCTTTATTTGTATAGCACCTTTCATACAAGAATTGCAGCCCAAAGTGCTTCACAGCAAAAACATAACAATTAGTACAAGATTAGACAGAATAAGAGCATTTACAGTACAATAATCACAGTGTTGATGTAAATGAGTCTGAAGTACCATTATAAAAATAGCAGAATTAAAATAGTATGAAATAGCAGATAAAATAGCAGGTAATTAAAATAGTATAAAATAGCAGAAATGAAATAGCCAGAATTAAAATAGTCTAAAATAGTAGATAAAATAGCAGAATTAAAATAGTATAAAATAACATTGGCACACCATTCTTGTAAATGTTTTAAACTATCAGGGCCATATTTTGAAAGTATGAGATCAACAATGGGCCCCTGTGGCCCTTCAACTGGTTTACTCCCTTTGATACCCATTATTTACGTTTACAGTGCCAACCTCTTTAGTGTAGTAAGGAGAATGGGGTGGATACAGGTCAAGCAAACACATGACTTTCACCCAGGAAACCACTGTTTGTATTACGTGACTATTTAACTTACGTACACAACAAACTTACTTATTTTAACCCGAACCATGAGTTTACCCTAAACCTAATCATCCCTGCAGTCAGGTGATCAGTAAAACACTGTCCAGCAAAACCAATTATTAGGAATGGAACACGAAGGTGAACGTTAATAATTACCGTTAATTTCAAATCATGTCTCAGCTGAGCTGGACTACTGTACCCACAATACATAAGCACTCTACTAGACAAGTGGGTGTAATTACGTTCTAAGTGGTCACCACATTCAGTAGGGTTTGTTGTCTGAGGACAATGAACATCCACACAAATGTCATGTCCAAACAGCTCTTAGACATCCTGAAAGGTTACATTGTTGGCTACAGGAAAGCTTGTGGATCGTTCGAATCGAAACCTCTGGTGAGCATGAATGTTCTCAATTTCAAGACAACACACATATCATTTCTGCATTTCTTGTGTACAAATGAGCCTTTTAGCTGATGGTGGTGCTACAAGAAAGGTCAGAAGGTCACCAAAATCCTCATCCTCCTGGGACCATGGGACCATGGGACCATCAGGGTGGTAATGGCCTAGTGGTCTAGTGGTCTAGTGGTACGCCTTCCAAACAAAACACTTCCAAACAAAACACTAGAAGGTCTGGAGTTCAATACCAGGCTGCCACCATTGTACCCCTGAGCAAGGGAGACTGTCCCAGTACTTAGTTCAATGTAAGTCGCTCTGGATAAGAGCATCTGCTAAATGACCTGTAATGTAATGAATATCCACAGAAAGGTTCATGACAATCTGATTACTGACTATCTATTAATTCTTCATGAACGTTGAAGGTTTCATGAACTTTGATGGCATTTAGTTGTCTTATAATCCCATGAGCCGACATATCATTTCCTACACTTGTCAATTAAAAAACAAAAAGTTGTTTAGATACAAACGGCTGCACTGGGTGCACAAAAGCCACTGCAGCTGTGTTTTTGAAAAATGCCAAGACTGTTAGTACCAAACTGTAACTAGCTTGAAGGTAAATATTGTATACAAAGTAGTTACTATGGAGACAGCCTGAGGTACAAATAAATAAGAAATAAATGAAGAATGATTCAAAGTCGATTACCGTAATATCTCTTCCCACCTTTCCACTTTATTTGCAAGCTAACAACCTGTTCAGTATCTCAATGCAGCTTATTTGTTCCGTGGGTATGTATGGTTCATGGGGTCTGTAAACTGTAATAAGTTTGGCTATACCACAACTTTGTTGCTAGAAAGCAACTTTAACACACTGTGAAATTGTTCACAGAGCACAGGCCTGGGGAACTGAAAGTTGGCTGGTTGATGTCAAAATCTCTTTATGAGTCTTTGCCCTTCTACCAACTCTACCAGTGACTGTACTATAGTTGTAGCTCAGGTGCTGTTTACATTTGTGTGCGCAGTGAAAAAACATATTTTCTTCTTTTCTCTTTTTCTCTACTTTCAAAGCGGCTTGCTGTGTGTGGAGCAGTGATAACACAGAAACACAGAGACGCCCCGCTGACAGCACAGTGTTCAGAGAAGGCAGAGGGCTGTATGCTGCCATGTTACACACTGAAACAGTCAATACAAAAGATTCACAGTTAACATTATGTGAAGTATTTGGGTAAATAGAATGCAGATGGCATCCAGATACGTCCATAAACATTAACACACACACACACACACACACACACACACACACACACACACACGTACTGATCTATTCATGAGTCTGGTCCTGCACATGCTGGCAAGATCACTGCTGACTGGACTGAAATGCTGCTGATGCCTGCTGCTCACCTCAACTGACAAACACACACACAGACACACACACAGCAGTATCTTGGGGGAACACATTAAAATTGATTAGACCAGCAGCTATTTTTCTTCAGATGTCAATCCATCCCTGAATGATGCACATGGCTCTTCGGGACCGTCCCGCCTCCTCAACACACACACACACACACACACACACACACACACACACACACACACACACACACACACACACACACACACATACACACACACACACACACACACACCATGTAGCAGTGAGTGTTTATACAGTATATGATGCTATGGTAACTTCCACTATGGAAACTTTGGGCTCTGACGTGCCTCCTCTTGAAAACAAAGGCTATATGTAGATAATTACTAATAATGGTTCTCAGGGTGACAGGCCTCATTGCGTGAGAAAACATGTCCCATTGAGACTTTGGAGATTGTTTACATCTGTGTGTGTGTGTGTGTGTGTGTGTGTGTGTGTGTGTGTGTGTGTGTGTGTGTGTGTGTGTGTGTGTGTGTGTGTGTGTGTGTGTGTCACTCTGAATGCGTGTGTGTTCAAGGGACCAGAAGTGAACAACAACACCTTATAATAAGACCGGTCCAGGTCACATGACTCTGTAGTGTGACTGGGAAATCTGCTCTACAGTACCTTCCCATTAACACCTCAGTGTGTGTGTGTGTGTGTGTGTGTGTGTGTGTGTGTGTGTGTGTGTGTGTGTGTGTGTGTGTGTGTGTGTGTGTGTGTGTGTGTGTGTGTGTGTGTGTGTGTGTGTATGTGTGTAGGGGGAGCCCAGAACGGGGTTGAATGGAAAAAAAGGAATAAAAGAAAGAAAGAAAGGCGTCAAATCAGCAGGTCCTTCGTTAGTGAAAGGCTTTAGGTAACTAGAAGGAGTGTGCTACCTGTGAAAAGGAAGCCTCTGTAAACCAGTTCAATACCTGTTAACATGAAGCGCTGAAGTTTCTCCCACACAGGACTCTTTTTACTCCTCCTCAGATGTCAACTGTTCAAATTGAATAAAATGTATTTATATAGTCCAATATCACAAATTACACATTTGTCTCAGTGTGCTTTATAGACTGTACAGGATACGACACCCTCTGTTCTTAGACCCTCGCACCGCACAAGGAAAAACTCCCCAAAGAAAACCAACAATTAAAGTTGGAAAAATGGAAGAAACCTCAGAGAGAGACTGAGGAAGGATCCCTCTCCCAGGACGGACAGTCGTGCAATAGATGACGTGTGTACAGGATAAACAACAAAGTACAAATACAACAACTATGTGACAGAAATGATGATGTGATCGTATATGAAAAAGATGGATTCTGTATGTTTCCCTCTGCTAATAACTGACCTTTGTTCTTTTCTGTTTTATATGACAATTGTATCTGTGATGAACTTCTGAGGGTTTACAGCACTGTTTTTACTTTTATCAATTTATGTCATAGTGTGTGTGTACTTCATAGTTGAGTTCATACCTTTTGCATCTTGGGTTAAGCAGTAAAATGTTTTACTTAAGACTTACTTCAGACTTTAAGAGATTGCATGAATAAGATTATAAAATATGATGCAGTTATACTTTAAAATACCTTAATGTTCGTGGGACTCAACTTCATTGATTTAATTGATTTGATTCACTTCAAATGGTGCGCAATGTAAAACTTCCAAAGGAGCTATTACTATTCAAGTATTTTTACTTTATATACAAATATACATGTACTGCTAATATTACTTACTTACTTACTTACTTCTGTTTGGTGCAGTTGTAGTGAGAAGTGGAAGTGCAATTTATATCTAACAATTTGCTATTTTGCCCCTAGACATGACCGCAATGGTCTATGCAATGTCTGGTATACACAGGCAGCTTGACCTCGGTGTCACTGTGTTAGTGAGTGCAAATGTGCAGGATCACTCTAAAAAGCAAGCACAAACAATCACAAAAAAGACTAAAAACAAAAAAGCTAAACAGCTTAAAGGGCCTACGAAATGATATTTTGTCAGTGTTATGGGGCTTGGTATATGATAGAGGTTGCATATCTATTGTGAAATGTGCCATATATATATTTTTAATATTGATGTATTCGTAATAAATCACGATCATAACAGCATAAAAATGACTTCCACTAACAACAATTGATCGCTGCGCCGAGAGCATCCACTTCGGCAATGTTCGGGCGATGACGTCACAAGTAGAATACAGCCGTCACAAGTAGAATACAGCCGCCAGTGTTGGTCTGCGTTGAAGCGTCCAGCAAAGACTGCTGTCAATTATTTTACGAGAAAGAATGGACAGCAATCAATCGCCAAGGATAATTGTGAAGCGATGCGTTGTATTGGGATGTGGGGCTGTCTCCAAATCTAGCTTGTGCCTGTGGCCAAAAGATGATAAAATGTCGCGTTTATGGACAAGACAAGTGCATCGATGAAACCGATGATTTGTGGGCAGCACTTTGAGAGATCGTGTTTCGAACAAACTATGCTTGCCAAGGAAATGAGATTCAAAAAGAATTTAAAACTGAACGCAGATGCTGTGCCTACAATACTGTCGAGACCCCAGCCAGCACAAGCCAGCACGCCGATTCAAACACGTCCGCCGGTGCAGAGTCCTCCACCAAAGAGACGACGAAATGCATTCGCCAAAAGGGAGAGAGCGAAAGGTAAGCTGTGCTACTTGTTTAATTTATTTATTGTTACAAGCATAAAGCCATAATCGGTCTAGGCCTACTGTATGTAACGAGTTTACCCCAGGCCCATGCCAATATCTGTGTTATTGTTTGTAGTATTAATAACTTTAGCTAATTACACTTCATTAGCTTAATTAAGTATAGATTCAACGTTTATAACAGGCTTCCCCATTTTATTCTGTAGTTTGAGTAAAAGCGTGAGTCTATTTAACTTTTAACTATCACCCTATTATTACATAGGTGTTGAAACATTGGTGAATGAAGCCACTGACAGAACTGAGGATACCTGTATGATCAGCGACCATCTATTGGACATCCACACTGGGGAGGAAGCTGTGTGTACACCAGTAAGTATACAGACTGTACGTCATCTGTACATTACAGTTGTAGTACCAGTAGACCTGCACATGACGAGTTAAACATACAATCACCACATTCATATATTTGTTTAATTTGATATCATTGCTCTCTCAATCAATTCAACCACATCTTTTATTATGAATGTTATTAGAGACTTTCTTTACGCAGACATGTATACACATGCAATACAATTTCAAGCTGGTTTGAAAGATTTATTAGTAAAGTTGTGTTTTGTACATTTCAGACATGTCAGAAAGAAATAGCTGTGCAGACGGATCCCCCTCCACGGACACACACAACACACACACACACACACACACACACACACACACACACACACACACACACACACACACACACACACACACACACACACACACACACACACACACACACACACTGAGGTGTTAATGGGAAGGTACTGTAGAGCAGATTTCCCAGTCACACTACAGAGTCACGTGACTTGGACCGGTCTTATTATAAGGAGTATGTTACTGAACTCTTGACCGAGACTCTACGCTTTGTGCCAAGACAATGTTGATGAGTCCCAGCTCCACTCAGCAGTCAGTGGAAGAACCAAACAAGAGGGATGCTGTTGTGCTGTATAGAAGCAGATTCAATCATTGAGCTGACATTGTGTTTTGTTATTGACTCTAATAAAGTGCTGATACTTGAACGATGTGTAGTTGTCAGATGGAAACATAGCACAGATCTTTTGAATGGCACATGATGGCATTCTGTGGTTTTTACCAAGTATTCCCCAACAAAATCTCACCAGCTGGCAGTATGCCACATAGCGATACATTCTGTAACATACAAGATAATATATGTCAATGGTAATCACTTCACCCTTATTTGCTTATTTATCTATTTATTCTGTGACTCTGCCAGAGTGACCATTCGACTCCCCATAAATACATCAAAGTTTCTGAGCTCTACACATTTGTGCACACAAGTAACTTACTCATTACGTGGCTGATCACCTGCTTGTTGTCTGTCCCTCTTCGAATACCTTTGGTAGGCTGTCTGCAACACCCAAACATCCAGACACTTTGATTTGAATCCTGGGTGATCTGTTATGCAGGCTATGTTTGCACCATGTCCCTCATATTCATTGAGTTTCTCCATGGCATCCTTTTCTTGGCAGCAGCTCTTCAATTGCTTCCATAATTGTACAGTTTTCACATGTACACCTAATTGTACAAAAGAAGAGTGGTAAGGACATGTACACAATATGCAATATCCAGAAAAAAGGGCAATATTAACGCCATCTTAATTTCATACAGGCTCGTAAGCAGCTCATGAGCCTGTTATGGTCGTACGGAGGTTGGATCTATCTAGTAGCAACTTGTTATCCGTTTCACGTAAGTCTCGTAAAGTTACGACATCGTAACTTCCATGAACATCTGGTAAGTGTTCCGGCTACTATAGGCAGCCGTAAGACGCTCGTCAGTAGGCAGACTATACTTTATAAAACAGCGCTGTCCTCCGGTCTGTTTGTTAGCTAATAGCTAATGCTTTATATACAGCCTCGTAATATATGGCGTTTGACATCAGACACAACGATAGAATCTCAACCGCAGAAACTTCGAGAAAGAATCAAGTTATCAAGCTTTACAGACGTCGATGTGTCCAAGTAATAAATAATAATTGAATATTTAGCGATCGAGCAATTTGCGGACAACTAGTCGGGTTCATAACAATTCAAGGAAACCAAGCTATCGACTCGATATAGGATAGCTTGCGATCTATTTACGATCGAGGATAATGTTACGTTTTATTATGATGTATTCACTATTTATTGGGAAGTTCTATTAACTATAGTCAAATGTATATACCTGTCTGTGTTCTGTTGCCGCACAGGATCTTCGACAAATCCAGGATCACCGTCACCATCATCCGCGTGTTCGCTCCCGTCTGTGTCTCCATCTTGAATACTGTGTCTCGAGCTGCTCTGTTTCCACTACGTTAAACTCACCCGCATGATCTAAATCCACGACACCGGCATCCTCTTCAATAAACTCCTCTTCTTGAAGGTGCAACGAGTCTATTGACGACTCACTGTCACTCGATTCTGTCGAAATATCCGAGCCAGAGTCCGACATTGCCACGTCTGCCGCTTCTGCCGTGCTGGCTGTGTATTCAACTGGTGGACTGTGTTCTACTTGTGACGTCAGAACACGGCGTCGGGTGTTTCCGGTAGCGGTAATGTAAACATCGGTGGTTGACATACTAAATCATGATTTATTAAATTCTGCGATCATTGTGTCATAAATAACACATAATTTTACACCACAAATAGCATTTACTATCATCAGTAGAAATTCATGTTTATCATTTCGTAGGCCCTTTAAGGAGAGGTTTACCACCCACAAGAAAGTTGGATGCCTTCTATAATGTGAATGGATCAGCCCCTTCCTACATCCAGGCCATGGTCGAACCATACACCCCAGCACGTACAGTACACCTCTACATCGAACAATCGGCTCGCTGCTCCCTCATTGCGAGTGGGACCCAGATTCCCCTCAAATAAAACCGTCTGTTTGCTATCCTGGCTCCAAAATGGTGGAATGACCTCCGCACAGATGTCATGTCAGCAGATAGTCTTCACACCTTCCAGTGCAGACTGAAAACTCATCTGTTTCGACTGCACCTTGGTGAATTAGGAAAGAAATTATCTGTTATTTGTATGTTGCACTTATATTGGTTTGGTTTATTTGTAGCTAATGGTTGAATTCATATTCTATTGTTTCTGTATGTTGCATTTTTGTTTGGCTTATTTGAAGCTATTGTTCTGCACTTAAAGGATTGTACCTGTTTGAAGTTAATGTACTTCCAAGATTCTTGCTGTTCGGAGTCGTATCCTCATGATTGTTTACACTTATTGTAAGTCGCTTCGGACAAAAGCGTCAGCTAAATGAACTGTAATGTAATGACTACACTACACTTCTAGTCACCAGACTACTGTCTGCTCTACTTCAACTCCAGCTGCTCCAGAGTCTACAGCAAAGCTTTTAACCAGAACAAAATCCTACATTACTCCAGTTTTAGCTTCTCTACATTGTCATTTATAGGATTGATTTTAAAATGTTACTCTTGACATACAAGGCAACACATGGCCACATTGCTCAACAATTAGAGTTGCTGTGCACACTGACCACTGGTAGAGCCTCAGATCAGTGACTTCTGGCTGTTCCAAGGTCAAGGCTGAATACTTAAGGTGAAGGAGCTTTTGCTGTTGTTGCTTTTCTTGATTTGACACCTTTTAGTTGCGGGTTGTACCCTTCATTTAGCTTTTTTTATACAGTATACTGTCATCTTTTTCTCCTTTAACTCCCTCTTTCCCCCATTTTTTTAATTTTGGTTGTGTGCTATATCGACAAAGTTTGCTTGCTTGTCTGCTATAAATATATTCATAGATTCACTTTTACACACATACAGGCACAAGGGTAAATGGATTTTCAAATGTAGATATAAATACACTGATACACATACAGGACTGTCTCAGAAAATTAGAATATTGTGATAAAGTTCTTTATTTTCTGTAATGCAATTAAAAAAACAAAAATGTCATGCATTCTGGATTCATTACAAATCAACTGAAATATTGCAAGCCTTTTATTATTTTAATATTGCTGATTATGGCTTACAGCTTAAGAAAACTCAAAAATCCTATCTCAAAAAATTAGAATAGTTCCTCAGACCAAGTAAAAAAAAAGATTTATAACAGCAAAACAAAATCAAACATTTGAAAATGTCCATTAATGCACTCAGTACTTGGTTGGGAATCCTTTTGCACGGATTACTGCATCAATGCGGCGTGGCATGGAGGCAATCAGCCTGTGGCATTGCTGAGGTGTTATGGATGCCCAGGATGCTTCAATAGCGGCCTTTAGCTCATTAGCATTGTTGGGTCTGGTGTCTTTCAGCTTCTTCTTCACAATACCCCACATATTCTCTATGGGGTTCAGGTCAGGGGAATTGGCAGGCCAATCGAGGACAGTAATGCCATGGTCAGTACACCAGTGACTGGTGGTTTTGGCACTGTGGGCAGGTGCCAGATCATGCTGGAAAATGAATTCCTCATCTCCATAGAGCTTTTCAGCAGACGGAAGCATGTAGTGCTCTAAAATCTCTTGGTACACAGCTGCATTTACTCTGGGCTTGATGAAACACAGTGGACCAATACCAGCAGCTGACATGGCTCCCCAAACCATCGCTGACTGTGGGAACTTCACACTGGATTTCAAGCAACTTGGATTTTGCTCCTCTCCAGCCTTTCTCCAGACTCTGGCGCCTTGACTTCCAAATTAAATACAAAACTTGCTTTCGTCTGAAAAGAGGACTTTGGACCACTCTGCAACTGTCCAGTGCTTCTTTTCCATAGCCCAAGTCAGACGCTTCTTCCGTTGTCTTGAGTTCAGAAGTGGCTTGACCATGGGAATACGGCTATTGTAGCCCATTTCCCGGACACGTCTGTGAACAGTGGCTTTTGATACCTGGACTCCAGCTTCAGTCCACTGTCTTTGAAACTCCCCCAAATTCTGGAAGCGACTCTTCTTCACAATGCTGTTAAGGCTGCGGTCATCTCTCTTGGTTGTGCAGCGTTTCCTGCCACATTTCCCCCTTCCAACAGACTTTTTGTGGATGTGCTTTGAAACTGCACTCTGTGCACAGCTTGCTCTTTGAGAAATTTCTTTTTGTGTCTTACCCTCCTGATGGAGGGTGTCAATGATGGTCCTCTGGACAGCAGTCAGATCAGCAGTCTTCCCCATACTTGTGATTTAGTTTACTGAACCAAGCTGAGTGTTTTTCAAGGCTCAGGAAATCCTTGCAGGTGTTTCGAGTTAATTAGACGATTCAAGTGATTCGTTGAACACCCTACTAGTATACTTTTTCATGATATTCTAATATTTAGAGATAGGATATTTGAGTTTTCTTAAGCTGTATGCCATAATCAGCAATATTAAAATAATAAAAGGCTTGCAATATTTCAGTTGATTTGTAATGAATCCAGAATGCATGACATTTTTGTTTTTTTAATTGCATTACAGAAAATAAAGAACTTTATCACAATATTCTAATTTTCTGAGACAGTCCTGTACATACTGTAAACATGCACACACACAGACAATCCACCAGTCCAAACAAAAGTCAGGTATAGTAGTGTAGGTGTTTCTGTGACAGGCGGTCGATTAAACAATTTGCACTGTGGTGTCATCACAGCCAGTCAACCCACAGTCACGTTGTATTACTACGTATCCATTTTTCACACCACCAACAAGTTGTGAGTGGCAACTCACACACATGTTGCTTACATCTTCATAAATTGATTCCTGTGCTGCTGTTGTTTGGAAAGGTATCGCCCTAGTACCACCAGCAGGTCAAAGTTTTCACTTGTCCTGTGAAATATCTCGACATGTTCTAGATGGATTGAACATTTTGTACAGACATGTGTGGCTCCCAATCCCAGCTGATGTATCCTCTGGCTTTGCCTCAAGCAACATGATCAGGTTAAAATGTGTCGAACACTTTGGTTTCTCACCAAGTTCAAATCAAATCAAAATCAAATCAAATTTATTTGTATAGCCCAATATCACAAATTATACATTTGTCTCAGTGTGCTTTACAGACTGTACAGGTTACGACATCCTCTGTCCTTAGACCCTCGCATCGCACAAGGAAAAACTTCCTAAAAGAAACCCCAAAATTAAAGGGGAAAAAATGGAAGAAACCTCAGGGAGAGCAACTGAGGAGGGATCCCTCTCCCAGGACGGACAGACGTGCAATAGATGTCGTGTGTACAGGATAAACAACATAGTACAAATACAACATTTGACAGAAATTATGTTGTGTTGGAAAAAAAGAAAGAAATAGAAAGTATGGATGAATCCAGGAAAATGTCAATAAGGCTTCCCGGTGTCCAGCAGGACCAGGTCAGCAGGCGCTGTCACGATTCATGATCCTGACGTAAACTTTATCAGTGGCAACCTGCCACATGAGAGACAGACACTCCGGGGATGATACCCCGGATGGTGAGTTAGTAACCTACATTTACATAAATGCATACAGATAGAGAGGGAGAAGAAGAGAGAGGGAGAGAAGGAAGAGAGCAGGGAGGTGTCCCACGGCAGTCTAAGCCTATAGCAGCATAACTAGGGGCAAACCTGAGCCAGCCCTAACTATAAGCTTTATCAAAAAGGAAAGTCTTTAGCCTACTCTTAAATGTGGAGAGTGTGTCTGCCTCCCGAACACAAACTGGAAGCTGGTTCCACTGGAGAGGAGCTTGATAGCTGAAGGCTCTGGCTCCCATTGTACTCTTAGAGACTCTAGGGAACCACAAGTAACCCTGCAGTCTGGGAGCGTAATGTTCTAGTTGGTTTATAAGGTACTATGAGATCTTTAAGATATGCTGGAGCCTGACCATTAATTGATTTGTAAGTCAGGAGAAGGATTTTGAATTCTATTCTGTATTTTACCGGGAGCCAGTGCAGTGCAGCTAATACAGGAGTAATATGATCCCGTTTCCTTGTTCTTGTCAATACACGTGCCGCTGCATTTTGGATCAACTGAAGAGTCTTAAGCGACTTTTTGGGACAACCTGATAACAATGAGTTGCAGTAATCCAGCCTTGAAGTAACAAATGCATTGACTAGTTTTTCTGCATCATTTTGAGACAGGATGTGTCTTATTTTTGCAATGTTACGTAGATGAAAGAAAGCAGTCCTTGAGATTTGTTTTATGTGGGAGTTAAACGACAGATCTTGATCAAAGATGACGCCAAGATTCCTTACAGTGGTGCTGGAGGTTAATGCCGTCCAGATCTTCTATGTCATTAGAAAATGCGTTTCGGAGGCGTTTAGGGCCAAGTATAATAACTTCAGTTTTGTCTGTGTTTAACATCAAAAAGTTGCTAGACATCCAAGTTTTTATGTCCTTAAGGCATGCTTGAAGTTTAGCCAATTGATTGGTTTCATCTGGTTTAATTGATAGATATAATTGGGTATCATCCGCATAACAATGAAAGTTTATAGAGTGGTTCCTGATAATATTTCCCAAAGGAAGCATATATAAGGTGAATAGAATCGGTCCAAGTACAGAACCCTGCGAAACTCCAAGACTGACTTTGGCTGTCATGGAGGATTTATCGTTAACAAGTACAGATAAATAGGACTTGAACCAGCTTAGTGCGGTTCCTTTTATGCCAACACAATGTTCCAGTCTCTGTAGTAAAATGTCATGATCAACAGTGTCGAAAGCAGCACTGAGGTCTTTGTCCTTTGTCTGATGCCAATAGAAGGTCATTGGTCACTTTCACCAGTGCCGTCTCTGTGCTATGGTGAACTCTAAATCCAGATTGAAAAACCTCAAATAAACTATTATTATGTAAAAAGTCACACAACTGTTTTGCGACTGCTTTCTCAAGGATTTTAGCGAGAAAGGGTAGGTTAGATATCGGCCTATAGTTGGCTAAAAGCTCTGGATCAAGACCAGGCTTTTTAAGAAGTGGTTTTATTACAGCTACTTTAAAGGATTTTGGTACGTAGCCAGATAATAGAGACAGGTTGATCATATTTAATAACGAGGTGTTGATTAAGGGTAAAACTTCTTTAAACAGTTTAGTTGGAATCGGGTCTAAAAGACAGGTTGATGGTTTAGACGATGAGATTGTTGAAGTTAGTTGGTTAAGGTTGATTGGAGTAAAACAGTCTAGATATATTTCAGGAGTTACAGATGTTTTTAAAATTCCAACAGTTGAAATTAAGTCATTACCAATTGAGGTCAGGAGGAGATTAATTTTGTCTCTAATAATTATAATTTTATGGTTAAAGAAGCTCATGAAGTCGTCACTACTGAGAGATATAGGAACAGAAGGCTCTGTAGAGCTGTGACTTTCTGTCAGCCTGGCTACAGTGCTGAAAAGAAACCTGGGGTTGTTCTTATTTTCTTCTATTAAGGAAGAGTAATAAGCTGCTCTGGCATTACGGAGAGCCTTCTTATACGTTTTAAGATGATCTAACCAGACTAAACGAGATTCTTCCAATTTAGTGGAACGCCATTTACTTTCAAGATTTCTCGACTTTTGTTTTAGTTTACGGATTTGTAAATTAAGCCATGGAGCTTTCTTTTTCTGTTTTATGATCTTCTTCTTTAGAGGAGCGACAGAGTCGAGTGTTATTCGCAGTGAGGCTGCAGCGCTATCAACAAGATGATTAATTTGGGAGGGACTAAAGTTAGCATTGGAGTCCTCTGTTATATTGATATTGAGTCCTGGTATTGAATCAAGTGCTGATGGAATCACTTCCTTAAATTTAGTCACAGCACTTTCAGATAAACATCGAGCGTAGGATATTTTGCCTACTGGCTTGTAGTCCAGTAACAGGACTTCAAAAGTTATTAAAAAATGGTCTGATAAAAGAGGATTATGTGGACACACTAATAAACTTTCAATTTCAACACCATATCCCAGAACAAGGTCCAGAGTGTGGTTTAAACAGTGAGTTGGTTCATGTACATTTTGACTGAACCCAATTGAATCTAATATTGAGATAAATGCATTATTAAGGCTGTCACTATCAACATCCACATGAATATTAAAGTCACCTACAATAATTACTTTATCTGTTTTAAGGACTAAATTTGATAACAATTCTGAGAATTCAGATAGAAATTCAGAATACGGACCAGGAGGTCGGTACACAGTAACAAATAAAACTGGCTTTATTGTTTTCCATGTTGGGTTTGAGAGCGTAAGAACAAGGCTTTCAAAAGAGTTATAGTTTAGTTTAGGTTTAGGATTGATCAAGAGGTTTGAGTCAAATATGGCCGCAACTCCACCTCCTCGGCCAGTACCTCGAGGAATGTGAGTATTAATATGACCAGGTGGAGTAGATTAATTTAGACTGACATATTCTTCATGTCTCAGCCAGGTTTCAGTGAGACAAAATAAATCAATCTTATTATCTGATATTAAATCATTTACCAATCCAGCTTTCGTTGATAAAGATCTGATGTTTAAGAGCCCACATTTAATTTTTCGATTTAGTTGTACTTTTGCAGCGGTGGTGTTTATTTTAATTAGGTTTTCATGTATAACTCCTCTTCTGTTAACCATAGACTTGATTCGTTTCAGTGGTCGTGGGGCAGACACAGTCACTATGGGGATTTGAGTGGGTGACTGCCCGGAAAGAAGCACAGAGAAGTGTGTAAGACTGCAACTCTTTGTCCTGGTCTCAACTCTGGGTTGTCATGGATTAGGTCCACTAATAACTTTGTAATATTATTGGATATGAGATCTGCTCCAGCCAAAGTAGGATGGATGCCGTCACTCCTAATCAGACCAGGTCTTCCCCAGAAAGTCCGCCAATTGTCTACGAAGCCCACATCATTATCTGGACACCACCGTGAGAGCCAGCGACGGAATGATGACATGCGGCTAAACATGTCATCATTCAAAAGATTTGGCAGAGGACCAGAGAAAACTACGGAGTCCGACATTGTTTTGGCAAATGTACACACCGACTCCACATTAACTTTAGTACACTCCGATTGACGCAATCGCGTGTCATTACCGCCGACGTGAATAACAATCTTACTGTATTTACATTTAGCCTTAGCCAGCAGTTTTAAATGTGCTTCTATGTCGCCCGCTCTGGCACCAGGAATGCACGTGACTGTCGTCGCTGGTGTCTCAAAATGAACGTATCTCAAAATTGAGCTACCGATAACCAGAGCTGGCTTCTCAGCTGGTATGTCACTGAGTGGGGAGAATCTGTTAGAAACAGCAAGCGGTTGGTGGTGAACCGTGGGCTTCTGATAACACTTCTTTCGGACAGTCACCCAGTCTCCCGGCTGCTCGGGTCCCGCCGGGGGACAGCTAACCGGAGATACCACTGGTCGACCCGCACCGACTATAGGGGGCTTGCTAACAGCTACACTTGCTAACCGCTGACTAGCCATGGTGCGGAGCCGCTCATCTATCCCTCTAAAACTCGCCTCCAACCCTGCGTATAAACTACATTTAATACACGTACCATTATCACTAAAGGAGGCAGAGCAATAGCTAAACATGAAACACACCGAGCAGGAGAGAGCAGAAGAGGGAGATGCCATCGCTAGCTGCCAAGCTGCAGCAGCTAACGTTAGCAGAGCTGAACGGAGCGTAAAGAATTGAGGATTTAGCGAGAGTCGCTAAGAGAAGGAGGATAAGGAGAGAGTTGTAAGTGCTTAGGAAGTACAAGTATAGGTTTAGATAGATGACAGGTAATTAGCCGATGTGATCAAGAATATAACAACATTAATTGGGTCAAGCTGGAGCTGCCGAAGTATGCTACCTAGTGATGGGTCATGCGCACAAGCATCGGCTCTGAGAGCCGGCTCTTTGTAGTGAATCAGAAGAGCCGGCTCGCATCGAGTGAGAGCCGGCTCCCAGTTTTTTGCCCATTCGCTGCTTAGGTTTCACTTTCAGTGCTCAGTCCCAGCTCTGGTTACGACAGAGGTCTGTTATGATTGGCCAGCATGGCGACCAGCATGCGGCATTCACGTGAGAATTAAGGATGTGTAAACAGAGAGGGGGCGGGGCAGACACACCACTTGACTCCACTGCAAGTGAAGAGAGAGACAGAGCGGTGAGGACTGAGGAGCGTGTGTGCGTCTTGCATTGTCGTGTAGTTTAACTATGAGTGACACTAGAAAGCGAAGCAGCATCTGGCTGCAGTTTAAAGATATTGGGAACAACAAAGCAGAGTGCCTTCACTGCAAAACGAAGGTCACTATAAGAGCAGGTTCCACCACAAACCTGCATAGACATATCAGAACTGTCCATCCTACAGTGCAGTTAGAGGAGAGAGGGCAAGCCAGCTCACCATCTACTGATCCTGGTGTGTCTCATACCAGAACAACAGCTGCTTTAACGTCTACTGCCATCCCCATGCGTGCAAGTATAACCTCTCCTACTGCAACTCAAAGCAAAATAAGTCAGTTTTTACCTAAACTGATGACCCCAGCCAAACAGCACAGTATTGATGATGAGTTGGCTAAAATGGTAGCTTCTGATTTTCAACCCTTTTCCATTGTGGAGGACAAAGGAATGAAAAACTTTGTCAAAGCCCTAAATCCCACATACACTCTACCCAGTAGAAAAACACTTTCCCAAACAATGATCCCAAAACTATATGACACAGAACGTGCATTATGGCAAGAAAGGGTGAAAAAAGCTCCATCAGTTTGCCTGACAACTGACTGCTGGACCTCCAGAACAACCTGCTCTTTCATGTCTGTCACTTGCCACTTTATTGAAGATTACAAGATGACATCTTGCCTTCTGGACTGCTTCGAGTTCACCGACAGACACACTGCAGAAAACTTGGCAGAGGAGCTACTAAGAGTGGCAAAAGAGTGGCAAGTAGAGGACAAAGTGGTGTGCTGTGTGAGTGATAATGCTGCAAACATCACCAAAGCCATAAAATTTTTGAAGTGGACCCCATCACCCATGTATGGCGCATACACTAAACCTGGTGGTTAGAGATGCTCTGAAGGTGATCAAAACAACCGTGGATAAGGTGAAGGCTGTTTTTCCAAAAAAAGCACAGTAGCAGCACAGAAGCTAAAGTCCACACAGCGCCAAATGGGGATTCCTGAACTGAGGCCCAAACAAGAGTGTGCCACCAGGTGGAACTCAACATTTTATATGTTGAAACGAATGCTTGAAATAAAATCATCATCTCCACCCTGGCCCTCATCAACGCATCTATTGAGCCATTAAGCCAAGAGGAATGGGAGCTGGTGAAAGAGGTCTGCGCCGTCCTGCAACCATTCCAGGAGGTGACTGTGGAGATAAGTGCAGACAGGTACCTAGAACCATTGAAGCATTGTTTTCTCTACTACTATTCAGTCACTATTATACATTGCAAACACAACACATACAGTATAATGCATCACGTATAATATGCCACATACTTTTAAAAAACTAAATTCTAAAAGTTGCTGTTTTCTCTCCTTCAGCTATGTCACAGCCTCGAAAATGCTCCTGCTTTGCAAAGGTCTGCAGCGGGTGACAGCCGAGAACCAATGGACAGTAACTGTGCAGAAAGTGAAGGAATTAGTTGCAGCTCTTTGTTCAGCCATGGACCGCAAATTTCTGCGGATGGAGTACAACACTGTCCTTTCAGAAACTACCTTATTGGATCCAAGGTTTAAAAAACTTGCCTTCAGTGATGGTAGAGCTATTGATGAAGCTCTTCAGAGGATTAGTGCAGCAGCAGCAAAATGCACCCCCAGCAGCCAGCCAGCTCCACCATTAGAGGGCCAAGTGGAGGAGGAGCAGCAAACCTCTGCTGTTTGGAGGCTTTTTGATGACAGAGCTACAGGAGATGCTTCAAGGAGAAATCCGACAGCTGATGCTATAATGGAGGTGAGGAGCTACCTTGAGGAGCCCCTCATCCAGAGAGCAGAAGACCCACTGAGCTGGTGGCAGGCCAAGGCCTCAGTCTTTCCACTCCTGGTGAAGGTGATGGAGGGGAGACTATGTATTGTTGCCACATCAGTTCCTTCTGAGAGAATCTTCTCCAAAACAGGGCAGATACTCACGGAGAGGCGAAATCGTATCAGCCCATCCAAGCTGAGGCATCTGATCTTCCTGAATGCCAATCTGCCCTGAGGACTAATGCTGTTTGCTGGAGTTTGGTTCTGGTTTTGGTTCTGTTCTGTGGATTTGTTTGAAGTTTATTGTTAATTTGTGCAATAAAAAAGTTTAATTGAAATAAACAAATGTAAGAGTGGTTTTGTCACAGAATAAATGCACAGAATTAGGCAATTATAAGGTCTCTCATAAAAACACTGAAAGCAAAAGGGTTTTCAACACATAAACCATGATTTTTTTTCAAAGTTAAGGTAAAATATAGGCTACAAAAGATCCTAAATAAAGAGCCGTTCGGGAGTCGAAAGAGTCGGCTCTTTTTTGGGAGCCGAGTCAAAAGAGCCGGCTCTCAGAAAAGAGCCGAACTTCCCATCACTAATGCTACCAGCAACACAGAAACATTAACAACCGGAAATGACGCGCTTACCGTAACGTAACGAGTGACACATAATGACATTACCATTCGCCTATGTGTTTAGTGCTAACATTAGCATGCTAATGTGCTAAACTAAGTCGGTGAACATAGTACACTAACATGAGCATGTTAGCCTAGAGCAGGGGTAGCCAACACGGTGCCCGCGGGCACTTGGTCGCCCGCAAGGACCACGTGAGTCGCCCGCAGAGCATGTTCTAAAAATAGCACTAGTCACCATGGAGCTCCATCTAAAATTTGTATTTAATTGTTTTGCTGTTTTTAAAAAAAAATCAATAACACCTGAATTATTCTTTATTTTAAAATGACAATATTGAATATAGAATTTAAAAAACAAAAATGTTTTATGTATATATGAACCCTGCGCGAGCTAAATCTCCATTTCCATTTTCGCTGAGACAAGCTAGCGGGAGCAGCCACGATGGGGCACTAGGTGCGTTTTTTTACCCTAAACACGGCAGAAAAGCGAAAGGAAACAAACTATTTTCACAATGATTGAGAGAGAGAATTATTTTTTACAGTGAAAGAAAAGTGTGTATGTCTCATTTGCGGGGCGACGGCAAAGCGGCACATTGTGGAGACACTTCGCTACGTGTCACAGAAGCTACCATGCTAACTACCATGCTAACTAACTAACTAACTCCCCACCTGCAGCACTGCGGGCAGAACAAACCGGGAGTTAAAGCTTTGGTCAGCAGCATCTCTTTTCACCAGGCCGGTGAACAAGTCACAGAAAGCAACGGAAGCTTCATTTAGAGCTGCACATTATTAATAAAGTACAAGAAAGCCTTTCAGACGGAGAGGTCTTGAAAGGTGCAATGATGTTGTTGAAAACACTGTTCTAAGACGAGAAGAAAGGTTCCGATGTCATCTCCACTCTCTCCGATGTTACAAAGTTAGTGGTTTGTACAAACAGGATATGATTTGAAGATGTGACAGTTAATGATTTCCTTAATGTTTTTACAGAAGTGATACTTTGTACTAAAATATAACTGGTGTGATTTTGAACAAAATGCTACAAATGTGCTGATTCATACAAAACTGTCAATAAAGATATTTACAGAAATATCAGAGATGTGATAACTCTGACTTTCAAATGTTGAAATAGATTGAGAACATAAATAATGTTGCATGTTTAAATATATCTGTGTTTCCTACCATGGTAAATCATTGTTAATAATAATTGTGAGGAATAATTACAGTAAACCTCTGAAAGAAAAGTTTTGAATGAGAGTTTAAAAATTATATAACATACAATAAAATAACATAATTAATAACAAATTTGACATGGTTAAGTTCAGAGTCATTCTGAAAATGTTAGCAAACCAATTAAAAAACAATTTATGATCAAATATGCTATACAATTTTACATGGTCATAGTCTGGCTAAAGTACCACTCGTCGCATAACTTTGCCTGTGAAATTGTAACCAGGCTTGTCCGGTCTGTGTGAAGTAAATGGTGTCGTCTGCTTTTGCGGGGAATCGGACCTGGTGACAGGCATTACGAATAACTACATAGAAATAGACATTCCTCTCGCCGATGGTCTTGTTTGCTTATCTAGGTCATAATGAGGTATCGGAGGCATCAGTACTTTATCAGTGTAAATTGAGACAGTTTCATAACCAGTTAAAAACTACTAGTAGCAGCTTTAATGTCTAAGCACTTATGTAATAATCAGTAGCTGCAAATCTTTCTTTGTCCTCTTTTCACCAAAATACTATTACTGAATGTAAACAGCAGGAATAATTACTTTGTCACAATTGGGCCAGTGCTGTACTATACAAACAAGCCGTCAGCACAACTTTGTGGAAGTTATTGCACTTGCAGGCTGAGCCAGCTCTGATCTTAATAGGATTGGTGCATTAGATAGTTGGCAGGAGCGAGATGTTTAATACCAACTAGGCGGGCTCGCACAACTTTCCCTCTAAAGGAGAGATGAAATGAAACAAGTCTCAGAGTTTACTCAGGCCTTTTAAGTCTGATAAGGCTTGCGATCAGTGATTAAATTGACTTTAATAGCAGGGACGTCTGAGCATGTGTTCTCTAGTTTGATATAAATTGGTCAAATTGGAGCTTGTAGCAGTATTTTGCAATCTCTCTCTCTCCCTCAACTCTTTCAGGGCAGGTGCTCATAAAGGAAAAGTATTTGAAAGAAAAACTTCATATTAATCCTCTTCTTATGGCTCAATAAGCAGAAGCTTTCCCTCCACTCCACCACTGAATGATCTTAGAGCTGTGTCAAAGGTAAAGGACGCAGCAATAAAGTATCAGAAACTGTGTTGCCTCCTACTGGCAGGCGACCCGTGTCTTTAGGTGAATGAATATTCAGCGGTACACCACACATTTGAGGTCACAGCTGGAGTTTATCCGAAGAGCAGCCGGAACACACAAGCGGAATTCACCCTGCAGTGAAATATGTCTGATTTCTGCTCATTGTCCCCATGGGACAGCTAAATCCTTTACACATGCTAATGAGCCAGCGTGACTATATTCTACTATCAGTGCAAACATGAAGTGCTGATTCAGATCATTGCTGCTCCGGGAGCATCGGCATAGAATGTTGTAATATGAAATGACAATTAAAGCCCTTTTCCACATGTAAGTCAAAAGAAAAGTCAAAGAATGGTAGGTTAAAGTTAAAGCAAGACATTACGAATAAGCCATTTACCATCTTTGGTCTGTAATAAATGTTGCTATGGTTACAGCATGCTATGGTTACACTACGCCATGTCAGCAGAACATCCGCTTCTACTTTGTATGCCGTGTTAGTTGTTCCTCCGTGCTCCACAGAAACATTTCCTCTAAAAATCAATTCAGCTCTACCCCAGGTATGCACTCAGACCTGGCACCATACAGCCAGAAGGCTATCAAAGGGACTAGCTGCTCCCTAAACTAGCATATACAAATAAGTACATTACAATTACTGCAAAAAAAAAGCTCTAACAGACTATAAAACTTGGCTAATGCCATCACATCTTCAGACACACAGTGGGTGGTTGCTGCTGTCCTCTGTGCAGTAAATAAGGGAGGCTTCTTTCAGCTCCGAGTCTTTGTACAAACTGACTGGTTTAGTTCACTTAATTGGTTGGTTCACGCTGTCAATCAATATTTTTCGAAGCAGAAGATATCTTCATAGGTGTGGCTTGTCCCCACCCCTTTCTGGTCCACTGTGGGAAAAAATGGACACTCAACTGTGCTACTGTTTGGTGCTCGTTGTGTAAAAGAAATGTTTCTCACAGCATCACAGGAGACGGACTAAGAGATTAATGTACCTGCTGAACCAGAGAGATCATCTCACTCTACTCTACTATAATATGGAAAACACATTTTGTAATTCCCTTTCATACACAGTAGTTATCAACCCAATCAAATGGGGCATTTCCAATGTGTGCATAATAAAACCTTGGTGCAAACATAGAAAGCATCGAAGAAATTTTGAAAGAATGTTTTCACGCTTGGCTGAGGTGATGTATGGATAAAAGTGCAGTGGACGCAGATATAGCAAATAAATGATGACGTACATGAAGCATGTGACTTCAACGTCCACTGAAGCTTGTGCTCTGCTGAAGAGAAGAAAAATAGCGGCAGATTAAAATATTCTCCTCATCGCTCCACACAGATATGATGTAACCTTCTTCACATTAATACAGGAAACAAACTCAAGCTCTTGTTCTCTCTCTCTCTCTCTCTCTCTCTCTCTCTCTCTCTCTCTCTCTCTCTCTCTCTCTCTCTCTCTCTCTCTCTCTCTTTTCAAAAATACACACTCTGAAATTTATCTCAGTTACCTTTGCACATACAATGTTAAACCAGGTATAGCAAAAATTAATGAAATCATTTAAATTAGTTTAAAGTGGCACCATTAAAAGGCTAAAGTAAAGAGATATGTTTTTAGCTTACTTTTGAAGATATTGAGCGAGCTTGCCTCCCTAATGTCTGCAGGTAAAGTGTTCCATAGCTTTGGTGCATAATTGCAAAAGGCTGCATTCCCGATTTTCTTTTGGATGTTTCAGTAAACCAGTAGTGGATGATCGTAATGTTCTTGGGGGCACATAGTTTATTATAGAGTTGGCAGTGTAACCTGGTGCGGTTCCATTTAGGGCTTTGTATACAAGAAGGAGGACCTTAAAGTCAATTAAGGGTTAGGGTTAGGGTTTAAAGCTTAGATCTGAGTCTATGATAACACCAAGACTTGTAACTTCAGGAGTAAGTTTCCCCATGTTATTCAGCATCATCTCTCCTTTTGTTACAGGACCTACTAGTAGGATTTCAGTTTTGTTCTCATTTAATTTGAAGAAATTATTGCTCATCCATTTACTTATTGCTGACAGAAGGTGGTGATGGAGTTAATAGCTGTAGTATCATTTGGTTCAGCAGAGATGTACAGCTGTGTGTCATCCGCGTAGCTATGGAAGCACACATTGTGTTCTCTAATGATGTCCCCCAGTGGTAGCATGTAGAGGGAGAACAGTAATGGACCGAGGCAGCTCCCTTGTGGAACTCCAAAGTAGGCATCGTGCTTCTCTGACACATGATCTCCAAGCCTGACAAAATACTTCCTCCCTTTGATATATGTTCTGAACCAGTTTAATACACAGTCAGAAAGACCAACCAGTTTTTCTAGACGATTAATTAGGATGTCATGGTCGATCGTGTCAAATGCTGCACTCAGGTCTAGCAGAATAAGAATTGAGACCTTGTTTGTATCAGAGTTTAGTCTGAGGTCACTAATTATTTTAGTCATAGCAGTTTCGGTGCTGTGGTATGCTCTGAAGCCTGATTGAAATTCCTCCAGGATGTTGTTTTCTTTAAGAAAGGAGTTTATTTGGGCCAAGACCATTTTTTCTAGTATTTTGCTGATGAATGGAAGGTTAGATATTGGCCTGTAGTTGGTCAGCGTATTACTGTCTAGGATAGGTTTCTTTAGCAAGGGTTTTATAACGGCTGTTTTGAAGGCGTCTGGGAAGATGCCCGTTAGAAGAGACGTGTTTATAATATTTAGGACGGGACTTGAAATGCTGTTGAATATCCGCTTAAAGAATGCTGTAGGTATCGGGTCAACACAAGAGGTGGAGGAGTTACATTCCATCACAGTTTCATGAAGCTCAGTTAATGTGATGCAGGTGAATGTTCCCATGGTTACATCACAATGTTTGCAGATGTTCTCTGTGTCTGCATCATGAGTGATGCTGGCTCTGATTGAAGTTATTTTATTATTGAGGAACAATGCGAGTTCTTCACACTTTGATGCAGAGGACTGCAGAGGGGTGGGGGCAGTGTTCAGTAGTTGGTTAATAGTCGAGAATAGTATTCTAGAATTTCCAACATTCTCTGTGATAATCTTAGAAAAGTAATCCTTTCTTGCCAGCTGCATTGCTTTACGATAGGCAGTCATGGATTCTTTGTAGATATCATAGTTAACTGTGAGCTTAGTTTTCCTCCATCTTCGTTCAGCTGCTACAAGTCCTCTTAGTCTGAGTAACATTGCTGTTGTTTAACCATGGGGAGATTCTGTCAGTGGATTTATTTTGACCTTTAATGGAGCAACAGTATCCAGGGTAGATGACAAGGTGTTGTTTAGATTTTCAACCATGAGATTTAAGGAGCAGTCTGAGCATGGCTGAAATGATCTCATGATGTTAGAGAATGTTTCCTCTGCTGTGTCATCTAGTATTATTTTTTTGACTACTGTCTCTCTTTTGGTCTTTGTTAAGATTAGGTTAGCATCAAAAAACACACAGTGATGGTCAGATATTGGTAATTCGATTACTGAGACCTTATCGATGTCCAGCCTTGTCGTTATCACTAAGTCTAGTGTGTTACCATGCTGATGAGTGGGTTCACTGATATTTTGTTTTAGATCGTAGCTGTCTAGTAACTTTTCAAGTTCAATAGTCTTGGGATCATTCTTCTTATTTATGTGAATATTTAGGTCTCCATGCAGGATTATTCTTTCACATCTAGTGATGCTGAGTGAAATCAGCTCTGAGAATTCCTCTAGAAATAGTGCTGAATATTTTGGTGGCCTGTACAATGTGATGATGAGCAAAGATAATTCTGCTTTGAGCTCAATAGCAAGATATTCAAATTATGTAAATTCACCCAGGTCAATATCATTACATACAAGTGACACTGATAAGGTAGCGGCAATCCCTCCACCTTTCTTATTTTGCCTGACTGCCTGATAGTATTTATAGTTTGGAGGACACGTCTTAGTCAGTGTTGCCACACCAGTAATGTTGTTTCACCAGGTCTCAACTAGAAACATACAGTGCAAGTTCTTTTGAACTATCATATCATTAATCAAAAAAGATTTGTTAGACAATGATCTGACATTCAGAAGAGCCACTTTCAGCTGCAGGGAGTCTGTGATAGGAGGTAAAGCCGGTCCTGGTTGTGTACTGATATATCTAAGATAACCAGACGTAGTGCGTGCTGAGCGTTGATTATTTTGTCTGGTATTAATCAAGACAAACCGTCTGCAAATTATGTCTGCAATAATAACATTGCCGACATATTTTGACATCAATTTACTTGCAAAATGGGTTTTACTATATGATAGTATGGATTATTTTAATTAAATATACTTTATGTTTCCATATTAGTATTTACTCTACGTGAGTTTACCATTTACAATGTGCGCTTCCATTGTTGTGTGACGTCAGACAACTGCTTCTTCAAGTCGGATTTCCCCGAGTTTACAAGTAGGAACTCAGATATAGAGTGGCATCCCATTGTAGTGTTTCTTCTTGTTTCTAGTTACAAGTTACAACGCAGCATAATGCTGGGTCCACAAAGTCATTCATTTTCAATGGAGCAGCTTCACAAAGTGTCTTTTGATCACATCACAGACAAGGGTTTCTGGCCTCTTTTAGCAAAGTTAAAATTGCTGTATTTACAAATGCAGCGCTCCTGGTCTCTGAGCCATCAACACTGCAATGTGCTGCATTAGTACTGCAACATCTTCCAAACTCTTGGCTTTTACTCTGTGCTTCTCTCAGTGCACCAAGCAAATCGGCTGCACCGAGGCCGAATCCACCCTCTCTATTTCAAAGAACAAGACGCCAGGCAACAGACTGAGGTGAAATGACTGCAGTGCTGTACTGAGGTGTTCAGTGACTGTGTGTTGCTGATGGGTATACTGTGTCCCTACCAGGTGATACAGTATACGTCTGTGACATCTGGATCAATAAGTGTGAGTGTAAACTGATGGAGTAAATGGTGGGAGGAAAATCCTCTACAGCACTGCTCCATGTTTCCCTTTTCTTGTATTCATTCAAACACTGTGAAAGCTAGGATGTGTAATGTATTATAGAAAACAATTTTTGTTATATTCGTTAAAATACTCTTTACATCTCGACAGCAAACAATAGGTCAAATGCTCTGACAAGAAAAAAGAAATACATCCGGTATCTGTGGCTGTCGCAGGACTATGATAAGTCTGTACCTCTCCAACACGGTTGGATCATTTTAAAATCTAGCTTACTTTTGCTGGCATCTTCAATGTTAATAAACCAATTATTTCATGTGCATACTCGCATTTATTCATTCATTTACAACACTAACATCCTGCACTGTATATCTTACTAACTATCACTGGATGAAATCCCAATTTAGTGTGGGATTTACATGCGCAGTAAGGCTCTGTCTTGGCTTTAAGTTGGTGGTGCATAGCCAATTACATTGACTGACTGCCAAAACTATATCAACAAACAAACATCGAGACTATGATTAAGGTGGGTTGAAGCCCAGACAGGCCGGCACCACTGCTACAAAGTTGGACAGATCAGAGGGAGTCTCAAATGAACCCCAGCCGATACCGGAGGATTCTGGCACGGTGACTGTCTCAATCAGATACTCTGGCAGAAAACTAGCTGAAAGGCTGAGTAGTGTAAAAGATTCCTATGGATGCCTACATTTTCCCTTTGGATCAATAAAGTTAGGTCTATCCGTCTATCTATTTTAGCCATTTGATTACTGTTAGTTTTAGTTACAAAAAATGAAAGACATTTGTAGTCTATTTTTTGTCTAGTGATGTAAACACTGAACGTACAGTATTCTTTAAATTTAAGTTTAGACGGGTTTACCCTCCAGTAAATCATTGTACCACACAGAGTGGCACGTAACGAAGCTAAATAAAGTTGGACAGGAACAGATCAGACCTTCCTCTTTTTTGGAAATATGCCGAGTCGATGAATATGTATAAGGCTCAGTTTGAACCGCCGCAGCACATGTGTAAAGTGAATTCCTCCAGAGACCGGCTCTGATGGGTACAACCTCACTCTCACACAAGACGATCTAACGAAGGCAATCCTCTGAGTGGGAGTGACTGATGCACTTATCTGAGAAACAGAAAGAGAAAGAAGAAGAAGAGGACAAAAAAATGGGAGGAAAGTTAGAGGAGGCTCTGGGGAAAGTTGGGACGACGGAGTGAGAAAGAAAGGCTGGTGGGAAGAGAACAGAGGACAGAGGAGGGGGTGGTAGTAATGGTGGTGAATAAGAAGAAGTGGGGAGAAGAAGAGGACACCTTGAGAAGGAGAGAAGAGGAGTTAATGACAGTGTGGGGGGGTGGAAGAAAAATGCAGCAACTCAAATCATGTGTAAGTTTTCTGTCTGGAAGTTTGTTAAACTGTTCCGAGTTACAGCTGTGAGGGAAGAGGCAAAGTGCAAAAAGAGAGAAAGTAGATAAATAAGTAAAAAACAGAGAAAGCAATGAGAGAGAGAGAGAGAGAGAGAGAGAGAGAGAGAGAGAGAGAGAGAGAGAGAGAGAGAGAGAGAGAGCGAGAGAGCGAGAGAGAGAGCGAGAGAGAGAGAGAGAGCGAGAGAGAGCGAGAGAGAGAGAGAGAGAGAGAGAGAGAGAGAGAGAGAGAGAGAGAGAGATGGACAAAAAAGGATACAGAAAATTATTCAGAGAGTCATTCTGTAAATATCTGTCAGTCTCTCCTATAAAACAAAGAAAGCAGCATGGTTTGTGGTCATGGTTGTTCTTGGTGATTTCCCTACTGGTCGCTCTCTCTCTCATACACACACACATACTATTGTAAGTGGAGTCAACACACACACACACACTCCTGCCTCAGTTTCAGTCCCCTCAGAGCAACACTGGAGTGATTAAAAAGGCCTTTGAACAAATGGCGTCCATCGAGGAATGTCGGTTCACCTTTCAAAAGGTGTGTGTGTGTGTGTGTGTGTGTGTGTGTGTGTGTGTGTGCAAAGCGGTTGGGGATCCTCCGGGCGTTTAAAAGCTGAATGCGTCTCTTGTCGTGCACACACACCTCATGACTGTTGCAACTCAGGAGGAGGGGGATCTAATCATGTTGGCACGAAACTTTTATCATAAGCACCAGTGTTTTATCAGCAGACTTGCTCCCATCAGCCCCTCTGCGTGTCAGGACGGCGCCTGACAATAAAACGAACGCACCTGGCCACAGGAGACGGGAGAGGAGAGCCATATGTAGACGTTTACTTCCAAAATTTCATAAAAGCATCAGCTGTTTCTTGGCAGAAGTACAACTCATCATGGAATATAGATGATATTCGAAGCTGACGATTAAAACATTTTTTTGATTGAAATAGAAACTCATTTGAAGTCCACAGCTTTGCACTTTGGACTGCACAACCCCTTATTGTCTCGTGCTCTGGTCAGTTCAGATGCAGTGGCCAGGTAATTAAAAACAAATTAGAGTGGACTTTCTCTCCAACTCATTCCAGCCTTTTCCAGTTGTCTCGCCTGATGACTCCGTCAGCTTCGCTTATGTGCAGCCTGCTGAGCTGTAAACTTCATTCCTCATGGTAATGTTAAAAAAAGAATAAAATCAGGAGAAACTTAAGTGCTTACAATAACATTTGTTAAAAATTCAAACTAAAAGTACTGGCTGCCCTGCTTTAACTGACTTCACCACTGGGAAGTCAATTTGGCAAGACCCAAACACCGAGGATGTGAGTTACTTCACTTTAGCAGGACTTTTGTTTTTATTCCTTCATGCAACACTCTGAGATAACTACCTTGTTTATAATCCACAGGCCATTTCTGATTGTACTCTAAGCTCATGCAAATGAAGCTGCGTTCCAAAAATAATTATCACGGTTTCTGTCAAAATTATGCACAGTTACAATGTGTGTCTTATTCATAAGTGCCTATGCAACATTATGAGGTGTTGTGTGCAAGAACACACAGCATTACATAACAGCCTATCAGAGAGCACTGAAATGGCACAAATAATGCTCCAGACTAGACTGCACACGGAGGAAACCTCATCTGTCGCTACACAGAACATATTTACTTTATGTGACAGCTACGCAAGTGGCTTTTCAAATTTAAAAAAGTGTAAACATCCTCTTTGTTGCTGAGCCATTTTCAAAACTAACATTGAAGCATAAATCTGTGACTTTCATCTTGTTCAAACAGCATGCGTGACAGAGCCTATAGCAGTGTTCCTGCTGCGAAGTTGTTTTATCTTGATATCCTTGCTGTTAAAATGTCATCAACCAGCCAGGCAATGTCCATCCATCCATTGTCATCACTTCAGCTGTGGGTGAGCAGCGACATACAGTAGGTTAGGATCGGAAAAAGTTTTTTAGCTTCCTGGTTATGCGGCTCACTGAATATGTGCAGTACTATTGGCATTGGACCCCCCCCCCCCCCCACTCGGCCCATAAACTTTACATTTTAGTGACTGTCAAACATTTTTAAATCCCATTTCTCTGCTTGAGGAAAGTTTTACAAATATATAACCTTTTAGATTCATAGTAGACAGAGTCATGTATGACCTGGTTTGCAGTTCAAGGTATCCTGTCAACAGTTAGACGTCTCTTTTATAATGGTGGTCTATGGGGAAAATAGCTTTTTGGGCCGCAGGGGATTTTGTAAAGCTCACTGAGACAAATGTGTAATTTGTGATATTGAGCTAAATAAATAAATTTGACTTTATTTGCAATACCGCACGTGGCCACTAGGCGGAATTGGAAGCAAGGCTAAGCCATATCCTGATCTTAAAATACATCCATACATCCATTTCTTTGTTGTTTTTTTAATAATAACTTTATTGTTTTGATTCACACCTAGCACTCCCAACAGCAGACAGACAAAGGAGTTGGTGAAGAGCAGGACACAGCTAAAAGGGGAGTGAAGATTAGATTTATATAATGAATGCCAATGTTGCTCTGTGTCTGCTTGATGTGTAAATAAAAAGTGTTTGCTATCATGCTCGCAATAAAAACTTTGTAAGGTGATAATAAATCTGGTTTCTGAAACACCGCAAAAGATTTCAAGGGGTTGAAGATGTTCATTATGGAGCTTGAGACCCCCTGTGAGGTCACTTACTCTGGATCTGTGGCACAGCTGAGGTGTTAACAGCATTCAAGAATGTTTTTGAAGGAAGTGACTTAGTGATACTGATTAATTAAACATTTACCTAATACTATATCCACCTGTGATCTTACTGATCCTCCTTCGAGTCCTTACAGCCACCACCTTTTAGACCTGAGTATTCATTTACAGTAAGTTAACATGTTTGAGGAAAAAGATGCTGGTTCCTAATTTAACAGAATATAGATCACGGCACTAGTTTGTTTCCACTGATGAAGAGGAGTCACATTAACCTTCACCTTCATTTGACTATTTAAAGTAATTTAAAGCCACATGTGAAATTTTAACAATTTCAGTCGTTTTCTTAACTAATTGAGAAACTGCCCATTTGTCGTACTTACGCCCTTGGGCAAGGCACTTAACCCTCCAACCTCCCTGCAGGGCCACAGAGCTGTCCGCAGCAGATGGGTGAATGGAGCGACTACTTCTGCTATGGAAATTAATCTTACCAACGAGAATATGAATCGAATAATACACACACACACACACACACTCGCATGCACACACACACACACAACCGATGTTCACAGACCTGCAGCAGAGGCCGCTGGCCACCGGTCGGTGCATTATTCAGGCTAAAAGCTTGTTAAGAACAGCTCACCACGGAGCTGTAATGAAAGATTAATGTGTATAAAACAGTTTAGTTACCCCGTGTTATGTAAAGCAATAAAGCAGCAGTTGGGAGATGGGCATGTAAAGGCAGACAGGGGGAGTTACCCAAGGATAAACACACCAACAAGGAGCAGAAGGAATGACAATGAGTGACAAATAAAAACAAGAGCAGAAAGAGAAGGAGGATCCTAGAAAACCAGGGAGAATGGAGATGGAGAAGCAAAAACAAAGCAACTAGCGATCGCAGATGAATTAACAAAGTTTTCCTAAGGCATCTCCAGAGGTGACACAAGTTACAACCTCTCCAGACCAGTGACGTGCGGTGAGGTTCATGGCTGGGGAGGCAAAATGTAGTTTTTAATTTAAATATTGGATTGTTTTCTCTTAGTCAGATCACATTTTCAATAAAATTGTGGTCTTACTGGTAAAATCTTGTAAACTTGTAAAATCTTCCATTTTTGGCCGTCAGTCGGAGAAACAAACTAAAGTAAACGGTGCTACAATGCACGTGACTCTGATGTTAGCTAGCAGTAGCTTGTTGGTGCTACAGTGCACGTGACTCTGATGTTAGCTAGCAGTAGCTTGTTGGTGCTACAATGCACGTGACTCTGATGTTAGCTAGCAGTAGCTTGTTGGCGTTACCGTCTCTGGTAGAAGAACAGCAGCAACAAGAACCTGTGGGCTCACGTGCCCCCTTTTCAGTGCGGCAGAGTACACATGCAGTACACATGCATTACATACATTAACTGGACTATGGAAAGCCAGGACTCATAATAAAAGTGTTTAAACGTTATATTGGTGACATACAGAGCGATAGCAACAGGCACACGCTAAATGCATGCGCTCAACCTAGTTTGCGAGGGATTGCGCAATCCGAGGTGAGGCTCAGTTCGTCGCTGCCGCAGCTCACATCTCTCATGTATCTAACAGAGAATACGCCAATTCAGCGATTGTGACTATACAAATGATCTACATTATTGGAATCATACAGAAAATGCATTTATAGCACAGACCAGTAGACAAATATAAATTTATATTTTATTTTATTATTATTAGTTTTTTTACTCTTCATGATGCCTCCCCTGACTGCACGTCCCTGCTCCAGACCCAACAGAACACAGTGCATTACAGCACAGACAAACAGCACAGTATCTCATGGGAAGGCTATATATATATATATATATATATATATATATATATATATATATATATAGATATAGATATAGATATAGATAGATAGATAGATAGATAGATAGATAGATAGATAGATATATATATAGATATATATATATATATATATATCTATATATATATATATATATATCTATATATAGATAGATAGATAGATATATATAGATAGATATATATATATATAGATATCTATATATATATATATATATATATATACTATATATATATATATATATATATATATATATATATATATCTATATCTATCTCTCTACTCTATATATCTATCTCTCTCTCTATCTCTCTCATATCTCCTGTCTCCTCTCTCTCTCTCCTTCTCCTGTCTCCTTCTCCTGTCTCCTCGTCTCTCCTCTACTCCTCTCATATCTCTCTGTCTCGCTCTCTCTCTCCTCTCTCTCCCCTCTCTCTCGTCTCTCTCTCTCTCTCTCTCTCTCTCTCTCTCTCTCTCTCTCATCTTTCTCTCTCTCTCTCTCTCTCTCTCTCTCCTCTCTCTCTTGTCTCTCTCTCTCCCCCTCCCTCTCGTCTCTCTCACTCTCTCCCTTTCTTTTGTCTCTCTCACTCTCTCTCTCTCTCTCTCTCTCTCTCTTCTCACCTCTCTCTCTCTCGCCTCTCTCTCGCCTCTCGCTTCCCCTGTCCCTTTTCCGCCCTCCCCGCGTGTCCTGTCCCCGCTTTCTTCCGCTTTCGCCTGTCCTTTCCTGTCCTTCTTCTTCTCCCCGTGTCACATACGGACACATGGACGCCGTTTTAAACACGTGGTTAATGTTAATGTTAACTTTTGGTTTCACATGGGACTCGACAGTGTTCTCCTGGCTGACAGTCTTGTTTTCCTCCCTACTTCACTGAGCGTGTTATATTACTGCAACGTGATGTCACTCGCGAATAGCAAATAATGTACCCCAGATGGAGAAAGAGAACAGGAGTAACAGCACGGAAGCAAAGCAATACACTCCTGTTGACGGGGGCAGCAACTAAATGTATTACAGCCACCTAAAGAAAAAGCCAGCTCAAGCTACCAGACTCCATTGACATACATGTCATTTTGGTCACTTTGGCGAATCCGAATTAATCTTTTATAAACACAAAAATCACTCAATAACACAAACTAACGAACCAACCAATCGCGCGGTAGACCAGCAACTTGTGTGTTCTGCAAGTTACAATTAACGGTTTTGTCAAAAGGCTTTGCTGGATAGAACGGCTTCAGTTCCTCGTTGGAAAGCACTGTCTGATGGTAAGGTAAAGCGGTGAAAATATCCTAAATATAGGGTACACTTAAACTGATTTTGAAAATATTTTTTTATATGGGCCTTTCTTTTATATAGCTAAAATACGTCTGTTTCTCAAAACTGGGCTCGTGCCAACTGCTATGTATACATTGACTATAGATAAAATACCTCATACAATCCCACTTCCACAGCCTGAACTATCCCTTTAAGGGAATCAGTCCCATTGTTAGTGTTATTAATGATACTTTTTCTGCAATGACTAGTCCAATTATCTGCTTTAAAAAAGCCTATCACTTATCTTGATCAATTTTGAAATCTTGATTATGACAAATTCTGTCATAATCACTGTTGTTATTGATCATGTCATTGTTGTTGTTCTCTTTCATTTGTTTCCTCCCATTCTCCACCCTCCACTTCCTCCCTCCCTCTCTGTCTAAAGTCAGAGGAAATGAACCGTGTAGTCCCATTGATCCCGCAGCTCACACATGCATGCATACGCAGAGAAAAACGCAGCCACTCCCACACACACCACGCTCCCCTGTGAAGAAGACAAAGTGTGAGGTGTATTGTGGTGGACGGAGCCACTGACCCCCTTGTTGAGTTAATGAGCTTTTATTGACTTCAGCACCTGAAGCTGCTGCTGTAACTTATCACTGTTAGCACCTCACTCCCCAGACGCACAACACACAGGGGAGCACACACACACACACACACACACACACACACACACACACACACACACACACACACACACACACACACACACACACACACACACACACACACACACACACTATCTGTCTGTGTGTGTAAAGATCCATGGAGACACAGGAACAAACCGTCAGCTCTCGGTGTGTAAACCTCTGAAGTCCCCTGGGATACAAAAACACATGGCTTTAAACACATTTCATAGTGTGTACGTCAACAGATGGAGTATACAAAGATGACATCACTCTGACAGCATTTCTAATTAGTTAGAATGTTAATGCTTTACGCTGAGGTGGCTCTGATCCGTGTCCCAGTCAGTCATGAACGTGTGACAGTGGCAGCATGCTCGATATCAGGACCCTGAAACTGAAGCAGCTAATTGGAATTCTGACATTCATTTTATTATTTACACCTGTGCTTTTCAGACTGTGACATGTCAAAATATTACTTTTTCTTTTGGCATACTATGTTGTTAAAAAGTAGCCTAAGTAAGGAAGCAAACCTTTCTGTGGGATTTCAACCAACTTACAATTCTATTGACACTAAATGTGTTTGTGCCAGTTGAGATTTAAATGTTGGTGTTTCCAATAACAAATGAATACAAAGTCAGTCAGTCTTTAAAGTCACAATACAAGGTATCAAGATTCTTCTCATTTTTCATGATTGTTATTATTTTTGAAAATCTTTAAATACATCCCTCAAAGTTAGCATTTAATACTCTTCATGGCTTGAATTGGCCATATTTCTTATAACATGTATATAAATGAAGAATCATTACAATTTCTACACCCTTTATGCTTATATATATTTCTTACTTCATTTTAATCCATCAAGTTATTCACTTAGTGACTAAAGAATTCAGTTTTTGTTGGTGCAAGTAAGCGTTTTTAAGGTGAGACACTGCAGGCAAGAACATTGTTTTTTCATACAAAGCTCAATTTTGCTTCAAATTCTTCTTCTTTGAGACTAGAGGAAAGGAAACAACCAAAATTCACATTTAGCTCTTTATTTCACTAACTTTGTCTATTTGTGTTTGTAGATTTCTCCTAAATTCACCAAAGGTTAGCCTTAGATAATGCCTATTGCATATTGCATATTAAAACATAACATTTCAGAAAATAATTGTCTTAAAGTAAATAATCAACTGGGGAAGTTTCACGGTGATATCTATTAGTTAACATGTTTACCATATTCATCTGTTGTGTGTTTGAAATGTTGGAACTCTACACTACATATCTTTAAAGACCTGAGTGTTTTCTCAGACTGAGCCAGAAACCTCCACTTCAGTATCTCTCACATACACCACACTTTCCAGTTTCATTGCTCTCTATATTCCGAAGCTGTTTACAGAGGGCTTTGTTTATATATCATTCAGAGCCTCATTTATACAACATTATATTCCCAAAATAAATGTTATTAATCAATGTTAAATGCCATTATGGCCGTATTTTCTGATTTATGGAGTGATCCGAAGAGATATCTAAAATTGAAACAAGAATGTTGATCCTGTCTCTATCCAATGTTTAGATTAATGTTCTCAAAATGTATGCTAATAAGCACATATTTAATAAGTAAATGCAACATTTGCACATTTAAACATAACATTTCAGAAAACATGCAATATATTTGTCTTAATATAAGTAATTATCAGGGGAAGTTTCATGGTGAAATCTGTGATACCTTTCCCCCTATTCACCTGTAATGTTTCCCCTTGATTGGACTGCATTATGCTTAAAGCTGTTTCTAATATTACATCCAGCACTATTTTCCCACACAGGGATCAAAATATTGTAAACACTTCTCAATAAATTGTAATCCAATACGACAGCATCTTTTCAAGCTAAAGAGGGATAACGCTGGAAGGCAAACACAGGAGCAACATGGCACCCCGACAGACTGAAACAAGCCCCACTGTTCATCCCCGCACTCTTCTTCTGCCCCACACCCGAGTCTCTACTCAAGTGGTGCATCACAAATCATATCTCAAAGGACTTCAGCTCAGGGTAAGAATGTTTCAACAGCGTGTGTTTCAGTGAGGAGTGGGACTCCTTTTCATACTGGAGATATATAATTATATCTTTACCATTTCAGTTTTTCTCTACAACCGTGTTATTTTAAGTGTATTTTTTCAAGAACATCCTCATTTTAAATAAAAAAAATAGTTGTGAGAAAGTTTTAAAGTCCAAAACTTTAAAACAAAATTGATCAAATCTGCTCATCTGGAGTTATGAGCTCACGGCTGGCGCTTGGTGCCGCTTCTTCTTCACTGCAGCAGCAACTGCTCTACTGGCAGTACTCTGCTAAAAGTGTCTCACATCAAACCATTTTGCATCTAACAAAGCTTCCCCTTTTCTCTTTCCATTCTCCATCTTGTTTATACTTATATTTCTCTTTCTTTCTCACTTTCATTTTGGGCTTTTGCGAGTGTAGCCTGTGGTGTGATCTAAGTAATGTGTGACGTCCTACGTCATAAACATACTCAAAGTACTCAAAGTCAGAGGTTTTTTAAAGAACCTAACGTGACATGATCTATTTATAAAATAAGTGTTTACCAACCACGGCCCTTGCAGCCCAATAACCAGCACGGCCCACAGGGAATCTTCCTGTTTCTCCCCATTAGCATCTCCATCCCTGAATAGTATAATCATGTCTTTGTCATCACAGTAAGCTGAGACCACAACAGTTTTAAATGTGCTGTCATTAAACTGAAGTGAAATTCTAATCTTTCATCACTAAAAAGATGAAGGATGTTCCCTCTGTAGCTGTCTCCTTGAGTCTGAACCTGCACCTCTATTCCCCTTAGTCCACACACACAGACACACACACACACACACACACACACACACACACACAGACACACACATACACACACACACACAGATGAAGCTACCATTCTATGGAGCAAACTTCTCTAATGTATGCAGTATGGAAATTTAACCTTCTACTTCCTGTCCCAGGGGCTGAGTGTGTTGTGTGTTGTTATGTAGAACTTAATGTATAT